>NW_009187134.1:2638-41990 GCF_000690835.1 Fulmarus glacialis | reverse complement strand
TGATCTTTTTTTTTTTTTTTAATTTAATTCTTTTCTCCCCCAACCTTACCCAGTAAGTGTCATTGGTCTGGCCAGTAGGTTCACAAGGACCTATGACAGAGTAGCATAGTGATTAATTTTATTTATGCAAATAGCAGTTTGTCATCTTATCTAAATTCCAGAAATGTTTTCTACCACTTGATAATTCTTTTCTGGAGGTGATTTTTTTAACTGTTATCTTTTTTTTTCTTGCATCTCTTGTTAAATTCTTTACAAAGCCTTATGGTTTACCAGGCACATTTGATGATCTTTTATTAATATTCTCCTGTGGCTAACACTTTACTTTGCAGCTTTGAGATTTTTATAGTTTGATTCAAAGCCTCTGATGTTCTGTAAGTTGACTTGAGGAATTAAACCAAAAGAGTTAGTAAAGTTTACTTAAGCTATAGCATCCAAAAGAGAGAAAGCATATTAATTGGGACAAAGTCACTAATAATCCTGATGCTTAGAATATATATGAAAAAGGTTTTATTGCAGTTAAATTTGCTTCATTCTGTAAGATAAAAGCTCATTACATTTCCTATAAACAGCGCAGACTTCTTATCAGAAGTATAAATTACTGTTCATTTTTAATGACCAAAACTTCCTTTTCAGCCCTTCTTTGCTTTCTGTAACAAAGGAGATTTTTGGCAGAATAAATGTCATTTGTGCAACTTGCTTCAACTGTTCGCCATGGTACTTTTTGGTTTTTGTTTAACTGTAATGCTCATCTGCTTTGTTGTGTGTGGTCATTTTTTCTGTGTAGGAAGTTAACATGTTTTGTGTGGAAGAGAAGCTTTTAACTTTCTATTTATTGTTTGGTGTTTTATAAACCAGTGGTTTCAGGGATGGACAGTTAGGTTTACTTTTCCTGTAGGAGGCTTCTTTTGGAATAAATTGGCTACAGATGTGAGGGATTGACATCACTTAGTTACACATAAAATAGAAGGAAGTACATCAGCAATTATTATCTCTGTATGAATTTTAATTAAGGAAATGGGAGCAAAACAGATGACAGTCTGAGATACATGCTTCTTACTTTGTAGGCACAAAGCAGCCTCATAGTTTGAACTATACATAAAATTCCAAATACAAGACTTACCACGTTCAACTTTTTTTAAATCTTGGGTGAATTTTTTTAGTTCTATGTGAATAAAAAGAAAGCCTTGTTTTGCTGTAATTTTCATATAAGAATAAAGAACCAGCATCTGAACAGCGGTTGTATGCTTTTTTTTTAAACAAATAGCAGATAAAGCAGAAAACTGGATTTTAATATGAAAAGGTCAATGGGATTAGATGAACTGCCCATGCATTTACTGAAATCTTCAATAATCTGATATTAGGTATAATAAAATGTTTAATCTTTTTAAAGATGGAAGATCAACCTAGAGGTTTATGAAAAGCAAAAATAAATTAGGAAACAGTTTTATTCTGGAAAGTATAAGCAAAGGTCAAACTGATTAACTATCAAGAGATTATTGGAAAGGCATTCCTTCTTACTTGAAGCAGACTGTATGAAAAGACAACCAATAAAAAACCCCACAAGGTTGTGACAAATTGGATTCTTTGATGGAAGTGATGTACACTTACTTTCCCCCAGTCTGCAGTGTTTTCTTCTTGTTCCTCTACAGTTGAAACTATGCAAAGCCTTTATTCATATTTCTACTTTGTTCACTTTACTTGTTATTCCAGTTGCTGCTTTTCATGGTATTTGCTCTTACCATCTTACAATCTGTGATTTTTGTTAAACAACTGACAAATTCCCATCCTTTTCTGCAGGTTCAGTCAAACAAAAACTTTAAAACAAAAGCAAAAGCAAGAGGTACCTTAATGAAGTCCAATAACAAGTTTGGGATTTCTAGACAAAATCATATTGTAAAAAGTATAATTTGGAATTCCTTAGAAAAGATAAATATTTTTTAACTTGAAACTCCTCTAATTGTCAAGCCTTCCAGAAATCATAAAGAAGAAATACGTAACACATAAAATTAAGAGGAGGAACATTACCCATATATTTTGTAATAGCAACTTAATTTCAGGTTTTAAAAGAGCAACAGTTATAAATCACAGTTCATGGTTTAAACATTGTGCCTGTATTTAAAATAAAACATAACCATATCTTTATCAGTTGAACATTGTGTCCAGGTCCTCCTAAGTTTAACAGTTCTTGACATTCTTATGTTCCCTGCCTGATTTGTCTGCCAAGAGTGGGTGTTACTAGACTGTGTAGAGTCATATGAAGTTTTGTGAGCTTGTGTTGTCCCACTGGTGTTTACTTCAGAAACGGGTGGATATAGAATGCTGTTGCTCGTACTTGGCCAATGGCTATTCTATGTGTTCTCCTGACATGTTGGACAAGGTGAAGTGATACCTTGTATGTATAGACAGAGTAAGGGTTTTGGGACTAGCTGAGCAGTTATGAAAGACTCCCAAGAACAACTAAATTCCAAGCAAAGGGCTGAGTTTAACTGTGAATGCAGTATAGATAATCAAGTCTCTTTCAGAAATAATGAGGGTTTTTTCCAGTGCTTAACATACAGAATTCTGTGCCTGATATAAAGGTATACCACTTAATAATTCTTTTAAAGTATTGTCAAAAGAAACACAGAGCATTCTGAGTAAAATCAAGTGAAAGATGCCTTGGGGGAGGTGAATTATGTCTGTGTAGTAGAGTAGAAAGTACTAATAACAGGAGCACAGATTTCTCACTCATGTTGACACAAAAAATTTATTTCTTTAATTTGCAAGCATATGGTTCTGACTGTTGAGGTACCTCTCTAGAAAGGACATTAGCAATCAGAAGCACTGTGGAATGCAAATATGTATATACTTAATATATTATTAAAATACTCTAAGAAAATATTAATTTTTAAATTCTGTACAGGTACTTCACTGTGATTTAATGCCATAATTTTAGAGTGGGGAAAATATTTTAAAACATTCTGTGCCATTGTTGCTTTAAAGTATAGCAGTTTAAAACATACTCGTAAGTAGTAGTCATTTTTCTGGCAAACAGAAGTTTTATAGTTTGTTGCAGTAGAAGAAACTGTGTTTTTACAGAGAGATCTGCAGTATTCTCCACCTTGCGTGGTTTAAATTGCTGAAACAGATTTTGCCCAATCTGACACATTAGTGGATATAAAATAGACAATGCCTTCTGGCGTGAGAAATTTAATGCCTGCATCTGTGACTTTTCTCTCCATAATAGAATCTGAAGTTGGCATTTTGCATCATAATCAAAACTCAATCTTGCACTGTACAGTGACTTCTATCATTCTTTTCATTCACATAAACTCCAATATTGAAATGTCAGAAACACTGTCAATGTGTTTTTCTGAATGTAGTAAATACACAGTTAGGTACATCAAATACTGGAAGACTCTTTTCTCTAGTAACACTCCTGTATTTGCATACAGCATTGCCATATTGATGGTAACTTATGCATCATTTCATTAAAAGTTTTTTGACAGATGTGTTCTCCTTCATTGACAAGCGTCGGTGAGGAAGACATGGAAGCAAAAACTTCACAGATAGTTTTTGTGTTGTAGTTCCAAGGTGCAATTTCTGAAAGAGATCCTGTTGGAGACTCAGTAGGATTCTGGATTGATTTACACTCTGCAAAATTGCTTACTAAATTTTCCCAGTCTGTGAAGATTTTGAGGATTTATTTAGTTGCTGTATTCTAATGTGTAATAAATGGTATGCAAAATCATGGTAGTTTTGAATTCTGAAGCTAAATTTTGAAGCTACAATTTGGATTCTACATTAAGCAAAGTTATCTTGTATGGCATGCATTTTAAGGATCCACTTCTCTCCCTGAAGTGTAAATATCAAGGGCAAAATTAAAGAATAGTTCAAATGACTCTCATGGGCTGTTGCTTATTAAAGAAATTAAAGCATTTAAGAATTTCTGACTGTAGTTAAACCAATTCAGATTTGAAGACTGCTTTAAATGACTTCTCAAATGATGTAATCCATTTAGAATTCCTTAATACCAGCTGCTAGAGAGAGGTGAAAGCTACAAAACAGCACCTACTACTTTTTTTTTTCTCCTTATGTGTTCTTGAATTCGCACTTTCATTGGTGTAGGAAAGGTTGTTATACCTCTGGAAGCGTGGCTTGCGCTTCAGTTAATTGGAAAGACCAAACTCCTGTTACAAGTCGAGAGCCTGAAGGGAGGTCTGTTGGATGAAGTCGCTCAACACCTTCTCTAGCAAGTTTTTAGTAACAACAGATAGCTTGTGTTACAAAAGCTTTGCTCCTTCTCTTTCTTTCTCTTCCTTACTTTCTGCGATTTTTGCACACGTGCTCCACTGGATTCAGTGTGCCATAGCTGGCATTCATTCACAATGAATTACAGCACATGTATATGAGTTTGATATACAAACTAAGGTAAGGTGGGCTATGGAGGATTAGTGAGAGTGCAAAGTATGGGCTTTTGAAATAAACACAGCAGAATTTAGCATGTTCAGTTAACACTTCCAAATCTGGATGCAATGAATAGAACATAAAAGTCCACTTGCTTCTTTCCCTTGCCTCACCTGCAGTTTGCCTTATACCTCTGGCAGGAAGTTTTGCTTCTATTTAATAGATACTAATTTTGTAATTTTAAGCTCTGTTTTCAAAATTAACTCAACTTTTGAGATCTTGAAAGACATTTGTAATTAAATTAACATCAAAGTAAGGTGAGTTTCTGGAGTGCTCTGGAGAAGATACCCATATTGCCAGGAGAATGCTACTGGATGCAAGGCTATTCTCACTGATTACCTCTAATACTTCTGGTTATGTTTCTGAAATTGAGACATCTATTTTCTAGATTTTTATTTGTAATATGAAAAGTCAGTTCACATTCAACTAATAAAGCTCATATTCTACAATGTACTATTGTTTACAGTTTAGTCAGTGAAGTAATCCTGAAAAGTTAGGTGAAAAGGCTGGTACTGACAAGAGAGTTCAGAGAAAGTAGGAGATTGGCACACACAGAATTTATGCAGGTCACAAAAATAAGCATAACACTTGTCAGGATTCAAGCAGAAGGAATCTTACGGGCTCAGATATTTTTTTTCTTTTTCAGAAAACTGGTCTTTTGCTGCCAATTAATTTGACCTTAAGAAGTTAACAATTTTGAGTCAGTAATGAGTTGGATAATATGACCTGTCCAAAGCAAGGGAGAGATTTCATGTTCTGATATGTCACTTAGGAGATCAATGACTTTGTACTGTGCTGTGCTTTGGAAAGTTTTAACAACTGGCTTGTGTTGATAGTGATAGTGGTAATGCATTTTGGGCTCCTAATGCACTGTTTGTCATTTATAATTGATTATTAATGTCTTAGTAAGTTGTGTTATGTGCATCAGAATTACTCTTTTATTTTTAAAACATGTACGTAGGCACATAATTGCTGGAAGTGAGATAAGCAGATTCATTCCCTAAACCAGAGTACAGTTCTGTACATATATTGGTATTAAACATAAGCTACCCACAGAAATTTCTCTTTTCTTCTCTGGATATATTGAGTGTTTCAGGATTGTAATTTCCACAGCTCCAGAGGAGAGAAGACACTCATGACGTTTCTGGTTTTAGGCCTAACAGGCAATAGCTGGTTCCCGCCCCGCCACTATCTCACTTGTCAAGACAAGCTTGTTAATGGCATTTGCACTTCAGTGCGTGTAATATTGAAATTAAACTGTCTTGCTTTAGATGACTGTTGTTGTTATTCTGAGAAGCTGAAAATCTGTTCATAGTTTGTACCCAAAATTTGTTTTTTGTAATTTTTTAGCTTGTGTAGTATAGTTTTTTGCAGATGTGTGTTTAAAGTCTGTCATCCTTTGCTTAAATTGTATCGGATATAGCTGTTTTCTTTCTGTGATAAGACATATGAAGATGTTATATACATTTGTAAACATCTGTATTGTGATGATTTATGTCTTGATCCTAGTTGAGATTGTGACCCTTTTTTGGTTTGGTGGAGTTCTTCCCCCCCACCCCCCCCCCCCCCACCCCCCCCCCGATAAGGATTGCTAAGTCTCCTTCCTTTCCCTCTATAGATGGAGAACAATATTGCAATCTAGAGCTTCTGCACATACATGCCTCATTAAACATCATCTCGGACTGAAAGATAATTAGCGTCTTAGACTGAATCTCTCATTAAACTCTAAAGCCAAGAGCTGCTTGGGGCTGGACTTTTTACAAGGTGCTCTTAAAATTGTGGTTCTCCTCTGCTTGCAGATGGACAGGACAACAGAATCAATGCACGATTGCTTTATCTTTGGTTAACTAAGATAATGATTTTTCTGTAGAAGTCTGAAATGATAAAGCATAGCTGTGTCAGTGCCTTCCTTCACCATTCTATATCAATGTTGATAAGGCAACTAAAATGCAGAGACGCTGCTGGTGAATGAAATCTTAGCATGCAAATTAGAAGCACAAATGCACATCTATGTGTGAAATGTATCTGTTAAAAAGTCTATTTTAAAGCTTTTTCAAATTATATGTTTTCATTTACAGTACATTGTCATAACATAAAAACAAAACATTACCATTTGGGCAGAGTTGGTGTTTTTCATAAACTTTAAAAGATTCAGGGAAAAATGTGTGGAAGATGTACAGGAAAAAAGTGTATTATGCATGGTGTATTGACTGTTAAGCATAAGGAGTCTGTGTCAGAAAGCTTACCCTTTCTTTGGAAGAAGAGGATGGTTATGTGCCCTAGCTAGTTATGATACTCTCTATTTTTTTCCATTTGATCCCAAGGCATTTAAACCTCCACTCCTAAGCATTTCTAACATTTCTTTTGAGCTTATGAACTCAATAATTTCTTTTGCCATATTTGGGGTTCTGCTTTGAAATTTAGACACTGTTGGCCTAAGAATGTACTTTTCAATACTTCTTCTTCACTTCTGCCTATGTTCTGTTAAAAACACATGATGTTTATCTGGAAAGAGGAGTGTTTGCTTGTTATCACTAATACTCTTGGTTGGATGTAATCTTAAGAGTTTGTCTCATCCCACCTGTCTTGACTGTTCATCTAGTTTCTTCAGAAGTTCTAATGATTAAGTTCAGTGTTCTTCCTGGAAAAAATATTTCAATATAGCGTTATTTTTACTGTTGAAGTTCATTCTAGGTCTATCACACTAGCTTGTAGCGAAGACCTAGTTTCTGATAAAGGAAATGGTGCATGTGATATCTACCTTTTTTCCCCCCTCTAGTATTGAGGAGGAATTATCACCAAAGCCATATCTGTACCATGTTTTTTAGAATCATTCTTCTAATACTGGATTTACCTTTTTAGCACAATGGTTTATGTGTACATCAAAGTGCAACAACATGATTGATCGTAGTTTGTGTCCTGTAGACAGTATAGCTGTGTTAGAAAAGATTTCTAGTATTAATAGTGACATGTTAATTACTTGAGAAATAACATGTTAAAGGGAGCTGTACTGCTTTCAAGTCTGGAAGCTGTTCAGTCATGAAGCTTCAAGTATGGGTTGTTTTGTGTGATACAGGCATACTGTGGTATATATCACAGGTAGAGGTATATGTGTGTGTGTGTATAGACACACATATAAATGTTTGTACATATACATAAATGCCTGTGAGATATATGTATCATGGTATACCTGTATCACACACAAAATACATATACAAATGTATACATATGTATATCTGTGGTAGATCTTTATCACAGTATATGTATGTATATACACACATATATATAATATACAGGCATATTCTGAGATACACATGCACGTGCGTGCGCACACGCTGTGGTACTCAGAATCCTCAAGTAGGCTGTAGCAGCACTGTTAACCTAACTCGAACAGAACATTTATTCTCTTAATAAATATAAACTTACTTAGTGGTATGAATTGAGTAATCAATGATTGTAATTCCTGCAGATTATGTACTTGCTCACCCATTTCCCCTCAAACTGTTTTTCAGACTTTTGTGAAAGATTACTTCCAACTGCCCTCAGGCAATAAGAAATAAATAATCATTAGTATGCTCAGAATGTAGTTATGGCACAAATACTGTCTAGACTTACAAATCCACTAGTTCGTTTGCTTCATATAGACTTGCCTTTGCTTACTGAAGTAATTTATATAATTGGCTCTCTCTTTAGAGTTTTTACTAAACATGCACATGGCCATCCCCGTTTTGCATTGTGATCAGAGACCCTCTGAATTTATTATGCAAGAGAGACTGCACCTAATCAAATTGTATCATTCCACCCCTTGTTATAGGGGAGGACTCTGTCTGATGCAATCTTATTTTGGAAAGGATTAGTCTGTCCTTTGGTACTGTTACTGTATTACTGTAAATATAAAATGCTTAGCTTGACTGTGGGGACTAGCTAGTATTTGACATTAACAGGAGATTAACTGCTTGTAGACCACATAAAGTGGTCTACCAGACATTCACTAAGCCTTCCTCAGTGTGCAGTCTGTGCAACTGCTTTCTCCAAAATAAGTGGATGAGATTTTTTTTTTTTTTTTGAACAGAGGAGGAATTAATACAGGGGAAATAGTAAAGTGAGGAAAACAATTATCACCTTTCATGTCAAAATGACATTGTGCCTTCTCTTCAATGACTGGATTTCTATTATAAATAAATAATAATATACAAAATCTTTTAGTCAGTTGTAGATTTAATGATGCATGATTAACTGAGCTTCATTCAGTATTTGTGCAGAGAGAATATTGATAAATCTACGTGCTTATGTTAGTCTTCCACTGACTTGAAAAAGAATCAGACAATGTATTAATATGCATATCTTCATATTCCCATTTATATTAATCCTATATTTTAATAGTAATTCTGTGTGATAATGCTTTAGTTTGTTGAAATATACATGTTTAATTTCTGGTATTGAATTTTTCCTCTGTCTCATAAATCCTTTTATTATAGTGGTTTGAGGTATACATGTTAAATATGCTGTATTTCCACTTTAGAGTTGCAGCAGCTCTCTGCAAGCCAGTCTTTTCTTATTGCTAAATAAGGGGCCAGTTTGGTACAGATGGAGAAACCTTGCTGCCTTTTTCCCTCTCTTTGGCCTTGAAGATGTGTCCGTATATAGGTTTTGGAGTTTATGTGGTTTTTTTGTCTTAAGGCATACTAAGTGCTCTCTTGGGACAGACCAGTGGTCCATACAACCTGATGCTCTGTGCAGTGCTGGCAGCAAGATACAGTGTTTAGGGAGAACATTGCGGTTCCTGCGATCTGTTTCCTTCACCATCCGCCCATGTTCTCAGAGACATGTTACATGTTACTTCCCTGCCTATTCCTTTGGATATCTTTTTCTGGATCTGTTGTATATGAATCCAGATAATCCTTTTTTAAACTTGTTTATGCCATTTGCCTCCACTACTCCCTGTGTCAGCAAATTTTACTTTCTTTTGACTTCTCAAGCTTTCCCATTTCTTAAATGTTGACCTTTCTGCTATGGATGGGGGTCTTAATTCTCCTGTAAAGCTGTGAGGGTGGTGAGGTGGATTGTTTATTGCTGTTCATTTGTTTTACTTTTGAAATGTGGCAAATATTTTATCTTTGCTGGTAATACAGGGAAATGTCCAGGCTTCTTGTAGGCCGCTTCCTTTTTTGGGACTGCTCATTCTAGAGTGTGTGCGCGTTATGAAGGTTTTTTCTGGTTGTTGTTGCTGGTGGGGTTTTTTTTCTTCCTTTTCCTGTTTTTTGGTATTTGCCTCATTGTTCCTATCTTGAAATCAGATACTTGTGTCCTGGATTTAGTTGGTTGCTCTTTCCTGCTGCAACATTAAATGGAATAGTATTGTAATTACTGCTACGGAGAGGCTTTTCTAGTGCTTGTGTGCCACTGAAGACCAAATGCTACATTTAATGTAGATTTTTAAACTTGCGATCACCAGCTTTGAGGAGTATAGTGATAGACACAGTCTTTTTAGTATGTGCATTTATGGAGTGGTTTCAAAGAAATGGCGTTTTTCTGCAAGTAGAGTTTATGCTTTCATAAATTAAAACCTTGTAAGACTTTTAAGAAATTCACATGATTTTCCCTGAAAGAGTAAAAGGTATTGATGTTGCCTCCTCTTCACATTACTGAAGTAGTAAATCTCTAATAAAACGGTTTATGGGAGGAAATGCAGATATTTTGTTAGCGTCTATATACGTTTCCTGTTCCATAGTCTTTTTAAGCTTGTCTTGCAGAACAACAGCTTCATAAATTGTTTGAACAGAAATTTGTACATTTGCCTGGGCTAGGCAAAAAATTGCAAATGAAAATGAATATTCTGTAATGCTTTTTGATAATCAGTGTGAGTATAGAAATTAGTTATGAGAAGCGCAGCTTTTGAATGCAGCCTTTTTGCTTGGATGGAGTTCCTTCGTACTTTCAAAGTCAGCATGCACCTAATCTAAACTGTTTTCTGAGCTTAGTTTTATAAAACAGAGTTACTGAAAACGCTTTTCTTCCATTTTAATCACAGAGGCTAATACTTCTTATTTGTCGTTGCTTGCTGAATTTCTTTGCACTTTGAAATTTCAGGCAAAAATAAACTACTACTCTTGCCAAGTGGTCATGCATTTAAATACCTTCAAATTGCTGAAAAGAGTTAAACTTGGTCTGTTTTGTTGCCTATTTACTTACCAACTGTTATTCTTTTTACCAACAAAATTACCATTTGCATCCTTCTAATTTATTTTTCAGTTCTAACATTTTACTTCAGTGCTGTTTGTCTCCCTATCTAACTACATAACAGCTTATAAAAATATTATAGTAATTCATGTTCTTCAGTTCAAACAAAAATGTGTGCTCCTTTTCTGACAATAATACCAAGTGATTAAACTAATGCAGCCATAACCTAAAAGCTTTGATAATGATTGTTATTCAGACTGCTTTAGTGGTTGATTTCAAGGTTAACTCTCAAATGTTAAGTTAACAGCTACAAGCATGCTGTGGTCAGTATAGATTTATTTATTTTTCCCCCCAAGTTGATTTAAGCTTAAAAAATTGTATAATTTTAAGATTACATGATTAGTAGTTCCTTTGGTACCCAGTATAAAAGAGATAAAATTGAAAATAAAATCAAGATTGTCTGTGATAAAGACAGCTGTATTGGTGCCTTGTGGGTTTGAAGGTGCTTGTGAAAAGTTAAATCGGTGCTGTTATGGCTGATACGAATTCTTACTTACAAAGAATATAGAATTAATTTTGTTCTGGGAACAGCTTCCTTATTTACAGGATTTTTATTTTCTATATACTGTTTTTCAAGCCATCTTGAATCAAATTCTTGCTACTGTTAATGTCGTATAGTCACAGCACCATTTTTTAATTAACAAAGAAATAGGAAAATAAACCATTCTTTTGAAAAACTCTATCAACTTTTGGACAAATGGCTTACCATCAAAAAATAGTAAAAAGCAGAAACCCCTTTAAAAAAAAAAAGTCGTGTGCTTATCTTGAGTACACAATCCTTGGGTTAGCTGGGGTGCAGATCTACAGTGTTAGCTTTGTAGAGCAGCTGCCTGCAGTCAGTGAAGAGTGTTGACTTGGCCAATAACTGAAGAGTAGATAATGTGCTGGATGTTCTCACCTCTGGTTCCACATACCACAAGTTGTCTGTGGCACTGTCTTTCGAAGAACTGACCAGGATTATATGCACTGTCACTAAAGATTAAGTAGAATATAAATTGCCTCTGAAACAGAGTATACTTGAAATATTCTGTACTCAGTTTAGAGGAAGGACATGAAAGGGTGCAAATGTTCTAGTGCTCTTTGGGGAAAGGTGGTGTTGAGATTGTCTACTTGTTCTTGAAAGCAGACTACAGTGCAAGAGGAGACAAAGAACAGAAGATAGAATTTGGTTCTAAAATGCATCTTTAATTTGAGAGGAAGTGCTTGTCAAACTGCTGTTTATGATTAAATTGAGAATGATAAGTGGACTTTATGGATTATGTCATAAAACTCAATAGTATGGGTTTAGTTTGTTCTAATATTACAATTTGACCAGGGGCTTCTCTGCAGGGATTCTGTCACTGTTCATCTAGTTCTGGAATTTCTTTGTGGTATGGTATTGCTTCACCTTCAAAATTGTGATGTCATGGTTTCCAATGGAGATTTCTCTCATGATGTATCAATTAGTGGTTGTTTAATACAAATTACAGAAACAGTGGTTTATATCAGAATAGCATATGACAGAGTAAGCAGTGTTTCTTTAGAGTAGCCTCTTTTTTTTTTTTTTTTGGTGCTGTGAGTCCTTTACTTCCTTTTAATTATCAGTAGCTTTTATTATTCAAATCTACCTTTGATGTTAACAAAGGGTTTCACAGATGTTGGTTTCTAGCAATCAGTTTAATTTCAATAAAAGAAAAATATTTTATCTTCTCTCCGCGTCTATTCCTTAAATCATTTCTGTATCTGCGTTATTAAGATCATTCATTTAACCAAGTACATGCATTAATAAGGTAAAATCTCTTTGAACCTTAGTTACTTTTTAATCTTTGAATTAGATTTAAAAGAATGAAATATTAGAATTTTTACCGATAAATTTAAATAGAAATTGAATAATTTGAACTAATGGTAGAATTAAGTGGTGACATTTCAACATTAAATATGATGATTTGGTATATTACATTAGATATTTTCACTTAATTTTTATGAAGAGTAGGATTTTTATGAGCAGTAATTCAGAAAAATGTGAGTCTACTTAATGGAATCATTCTCCTCAAGACTATTTATACTGACATTGTTTTTTTTCCCTTCTGATACCCTTTCTGGAATCTGGAAGCTTTTTACTCATTGCCATTTTTTTCTTAGTTTCAGCGCAGACTCTGAAGAGCAACCTTGATTCAATGAACCATCAGATCCAGCGCCTAGAAAATGACATTGAGAATTTCCCTAAAACACAAGATGAACATGATAAGTTTGTAGAAAAGATGAGCATATCCTTTTTGCATGTCTTTGTTGGTGATCTGAACATTCTGATCGTCTGGTTAAGTATTTACAACACTTGAAAATAAGCTTTAAGTCTCGTCTTCCATGCTTTTATTCTAGCGCAGAGAAAAGCATAATAGAATGTGCTGAACATAAGAAAACATATGACTGAGTATAGCTTAAAGCATTTATAATCAGACTTTCAAGGGAGGAAGCCAGACAGCTTTCTTGAAGTAAGTAGTTATAGTGGCTGGTCATAAAGATAGTATGGTTTTTTGCCTTAAAGAATGGTATTTAATGATAATTGTTTAATGATTAATTCTTTTCTCTTCAGATATGTTGTTTTTTTGAAGGGGAGAGTATGAATTTTGTTAATAGTTTTTATTTATTTTTAACAGATCATTTTGGAGAAAAAGTGTTTACATGTTATGTACTCAAGAGTGATTTATCCTTTTATTTCTGTAGGGGGTAGGGACTGTAGGTTCTTTAAGCACTAGTAAGTAAAATTGGTGGGAGTATACCAAATGATGTCTGTCTAGCCCATTTTCCCTCCAAAATTTTCATATATCCAGCTTTACTTTTGCTCAAAAGTATAAAGTAACAAGTAACTGTAGATGCAAGAAGCTCACAAAACTGTGAGAAAGACCAAGCAAAAGTCCGTTTTTTCTTAAAAGAAATTTGTAGGTTTTTATTTGGCACAAAGCATATTTCTGTATATGTGGAAGTATTTGGAGTATGGTACATGGCCAAGTCCAAGGCATTTTGTACATTTCTAGAAGCTCAGATAGTTCATGTGAGATCTATTCTTTCTTACTGCAACCAGACAGAAGTCATAGTTTTGTGAGTTTTTCAAAGTTAAAAAAAAAAAAGAGGGGATTGATGTCTAGAGCCATTCGTAGCTGCTCATCACATTTAGTAGGTGGATATAATGAAGAAGTTCTCTTAACTACTGTGTATTTGGAAAGTAAGTTTTAGCAGGATTAACCATCTGAATGGATTCAGTGACAGAAATTCACAAGAAGATATTTAATATCTTCTCTATATGGATTTATTTTAAGTTTCTGACAAGACTGCAGAAAAGTAGCTTAAGGGAGACAACTCATGACTAAGTGGAAAATTGTTTCTTGTTACTTACATATTCTCTTCTACCTTGTCTTATTTGCAAGGTTTGGAGACTTGCTAGTAATCACATTTATCAGTTCTGCTGTTAAAAAAAAAAAAAAAAAAGCTTACTATTCCTGAGATACATTCAAATAAGAAAATCTTGTAATATTGCCTTGTAGTTGTCCTTTGTCTTGTCATCATGTGCGTAGGCTGAATACTGTCAAGTAAGCCCCACTTCTGTTCATAAATGAAACCAACATATTGAAATACCTTTTGCAACTGTGTTTTCTTGTTAAGCTTGACAGCTCTGTTTTACAGGTTATATACGTTATTTTTCAGTTGTGTTGAGTAAATGTTTGCCATTTGTTGTTTTGCTACCTATGTATTTACTGTGCTTATAAAAATGATTTGCATCACCCAAGTGATTTGGTGAGAAAAAAGGGCCAAGTAAGTAATGTTTTTACCTTTTTCTGCTTTACGGTTTATCACCTGAATTTCTTAAAGAAGAAGGATCATCTGACAATGCAAAAGACTTAAAAAAAAATTAAAATGTACTAATGCTTTTTTTGTATTGGCAAAAATATGAGGATCCTATGAAATTTTTGAAAAAATCCCACAAACA
Source organism: Fulmarus glacialis (assembly GCF_000690835.1). Lineage (NCBI taxonomy): Eukaryota > Metazoa > Chordata > Aves > Procellariiformes > Procellariidae > Fulmarus > Fulmarus glacialis. The sequence goes on along the minus strand of NW_009187134.1, from coordinate 27,340 downwards.
AAAAAAAACCACAAGGAAATTAAAATATTCTCTCTGTAGATTTCATGCTACATTGAATAACTTATGTGTGATTCTTGAGACAACTCTTTCATGATCTGATCCATGGCTAGAATTGTACTTTACTTGAAGAGCAAATTGTAAATAATTTAACTTTAAATGTGACAGGTTTCTTTTATAATTAGCCCAGCTTCATGCAGCACTGGGGAGTCTGATTCAACAGTTTAGAAAAGTAATTATGACTATGACAAATCTGGCTTTCACTCCTTGTTTTATTTCAGTGTTTGTGCGTCTAATTGAAGATTTCTCTAAATGGAAAACTCTGAATTTTATACTGACTTGCCGTAGGTGTATATGCTGTTTTCTTTTTACTGATGTTAAAACATGAGTGTCTAGTTGGGGATTGAGGAAGATCTTCAGATTAATGGGGTTTAACTTTAAATGTTATTAAGAAAGATTAAAGACAACAGAATGAAAAGCTATTTCAGAGGGAGTAATGGAAACTTGTACAGAGTTAACTTATTAATTAATCTTGACTTAGAACTATAGACACACAAAAAATAAAGACCACCTCTTCCCCCCTCCCAACAGGTGCACACACCCCCAATGACAAGGGTTTGGTCCACTAGAAATAGGCAGGAACTTTGTTCTGAGGAGAAGGGAGAAGTAGTAGAGCTAGAGTGGCAGGAGGGCATGCTGCTTGATCACTGGCTATTAGGTTCATTCTTTTTGTTACCCTGCTTGTTAGAGAGACTGACTTTTTGCTGTGTTGCTTTTGGACAATCATATAGTTTGTAAACAATCTTACATTAATTTATTTTTATAATGTATCCTAGATGTACTAGTATGTCCTTAAACAAAGATTTTGTGTAGCTTTTCTGTTTTTCAGCTGTATCATTTATCCTAGTAAGAGATATTAACATGCCTAATCTTGTTAAAATCTTTTGCCTACCAGAGCAATAAATGGTGCCACTTGGTTTTTCTAACTGATTGCACACATGTGAAGAGTTAAAAGCTTACTTTTAAAGAGTAGCAAAATTAAGGGAAACATGAGTGAAAGAACAAAAAATACTACCGATAAATTTTCAAAGCAATGTGTATTCATCTTATCATTAAATAGAACAACAGCAATTTGTGAACTAATTGTGATTTTCAGAAAGGAACACCATTCATTAAAACAGAATCCTGTTTATGAAATAAAACTGCCTTCTTGAAAGGCATATATTCTCACTTTATAAGTATTTATGCTCGTAATTCTATCTAGTAATGACTATTGACTCACAACTAAATATGAGTTTTATTAGTTCCTTGCCTGATGTGCTTCAGTGGTAGTGAAATGATCTGGGGAGAAGTCTACTTTAAGTGTGTGTGGGACTTTTATGCAGTGAGAATGTTAGATAATATTTAATGTGCACTAAACATCAACTGATAATTCTCTTGTACGAACCACTGTACTGCAGAATCTCTTACAACATGCCACTAGGGAAGAAACAAATATACTCTGAATCAGAATCTCAGCATCTGGAAATGGCTGTGAACCTTTTTTCCTCTCTCAGAGTGACTGAGCAGTAGGACATCATTTAGACACTGACATGGAGTGCTGAAAGAATGTTAATGTCATTAACACTTTTGTCATCTGTTAACACTTGGGATTTCCTCCTAGCTTGTTATGGAAAAATAATTCACTTAGTATTTTGAGATGTCTTTTTTAGGAAAGCCTGTTTTTGTTTTTCAGACAATTTGAAATGCGCTGGTGCCTTCGTTTCTGCATGTACATTAATATCTGAATTTGCTCATAACCAGGGGCTTCTTAAAAATAACCCCAAAGGGGGAAAACTTCTAGGAACTTTTGTATATGCCCCTACATTTCAAGTAACTATCTTTTGCCTGAGTGTATTTGAATGTGGTTTTAAATGTAGAGACATTTTTCAGTACTTTGAGAACTGGTAAAGAGAACCGTTCAATGATTTTTCAAATTCTAGGTCATGTATAATCCTTAAGACAATTTTATGCATGTGCCTTTTCTTACAATATTTATATAAAGCTTTTGTTGCTGCTATCTACAAAAATGACATTAATCCAGATAAATTATATTTATCCAGATAAAATATTTCTCCTAAATGGTGTCTAGGGAGACAAGGTCTACCTTACTGAAGTTTGCACATCAATAAGATTTTTTAATTTATTTTTGAGTTCTCAAAGAACCTGGTTCTTACACCCTCCTTACTTCCCTCTCTTTCTTTCTTCTCCCCCCGCCCCCACCAGGCAAGTGAGAAAACCTATGTTGTCCAAAAAAGGCAGTGAAAAAGCACTTATTGTAGTTTGAAAGTTACGAAGTATTAAGTTATGTGATGAATAACAAAGGAACAGAAAGACCTGGCTTCTAGATGTAGCATAGCTTTTTTTGTTTTGTTTTGTTTTTTGTTTGTTTTGTTTTGTTTTTGTTATGGTTACGTTATGCGAATGTAACTGGGGTGTTTTGTTACTCTTAGCATTTGTATAAAGTTAAGCCTTCTGCTTACAGTTAAAAACAAACTCCAAGGAACAGTCAGCAGAAAGCACATGTCTTAAGACGTGCTAGCACCAGGGAATAAAGCCTTGTTTAAGAAGACTTAGGAGTGTATACAGTGGAAGGAAATGAAACAGGAGCGTTTGATTCTAGTTTAAGAGAGAAAAATGTCAGCTGTTCTCTCCAAGTCTTACCTCAGAAAAAATTAATACTTGATTAAATGCTTAGTCAAGCAATTTTTTTTAATGTTTTCAGCCATCAGTTGTTAGTCTTTCTTGCTAGTGTAGAGAAAACAGAACAAATAACACTAAATTCGTATTATTGATATTGTAAATGAGGAAAGGCTAGAAGCAATGGAACTTTAAAATCCATTTTTTTCCAGTGGGGAAAAATGGCCTACTTTAAGCTTCACTCAACTGTTTTGAACTTTGGTTTATATGATTCTTTTCCCCCAGTACAGACTTGAGTCAATTTGAATTCATTGTTAATGGGATATTAAAATGCTCCTAAGAACTTCCACCTTCTACTAAATATTCTAAAGTTTTTCTACTTAAATTTGCATAGTTCATTGACATGATGAGCAAAGAAAAAAAAAAATCATGTGTTGGTGTACATTAAATTTTGCATCCAGTTTGCTCTGTTCTAAGTTCATGTACCTCTAAGAAAGCTAAATTTGTGACTTGAGTATCATCAGATTTAAGATTTCAGTGAGTTGCTTGGCTGCTTGACTGACAGCCACCAAATGTGTATGCCCAAATTTGCATTATTTTGTATTGCCTCAAATGCAAGAAAAGAATCACTAAAATCCACTTTTGAAAAGGAAATCAACAGTATATTATTTTATGAGAGGTTACATTTAAAAAGCTTTTATCTCTGAACACTTGCATCATATTTAAATGGGTATGCTAAAGCGACCAAGACATGCTTGATTAAACTGATCATGCTTGTAATTCTTAGAAGTACATCTGAAGGTCTGACGTATTTCATCAGCATAGGCAGAAAATCCCACTTCTGAAAGCACTGTGATAGAAGATAGGAAGAATTAGTACATACATATAATCTGCTTTTCTTTTCCAAACTAGCGGCTTTTTTAGAAAATTCGGGGCATCAATGAATAAACAGTGTTTTCTTTTTCCATTTTTGCATTGCTAATTGTTCAAGCTCATAGCATCTCAGCATTTTGAATCCTATTGAAGAACTGACCTTGCCAAGTTCAAAATCAGATTACAAGCAATTTGTGCTATGTTTAGTTATGTCTATTCAATTGACATTATTAAGCTATGGGGAAAGAAAAAAAAAAGACTGCTATTTGATGTTGTTGAGCTCAAATGTACTTAAGTTGTTTACTTAGTCTTTAGAGAGTGTGTCACCCCAGCATATAAAATGATGTGCTTGTGCAGACTAGCCTTTTTATAGGTACCGGTTTAAAAATTAGATAATCAGCAGATCAGAAATATGGCCAGGACCTATTGCAATTAGAAGGCACAATATCAGAAACACATTCTGAAGATCTCAGTCCTGAGCAGCACAGTAGCATTCACACAGAAACAATCCCAGAAGCTGTAATTGTTTTTTTTTTTTTTCATTAGGAGATTCTGTTGTTCAGTGACAGTCATGATATAACTGTTGCTATTCAATTTCATTTCCACTGAGAAATGTCAGTATGGCCTTGTGGCATTTACTAATCCTTTCACTCACCTGATTTTTCACCCTGAAAAAAAAATTAATCCCCCACTAAAATTGCTTTGAAATATTTGCATGACAGGTGTCACATTTTGCATGACTAGATATTTGTCATGAAGGTCAATAGACTTCATCAAATTAATATAAGGTTAAATATACTATTTCTGCTGCATGTAAATATTCTAGACCTGCAACACATTTTCCCAATGTGTTCGTTGTAATGTGCAGCAGATGAAAGCTGTGAATCTTTGCACAAAGTTAACTTATAAAGACAGATTGCTGAAACAAGGCAAGTTATTTTGCTATCCTGATAGAATGAGTCGCCTTTTCCGGTCATGACTGAAAACCAGTTGGGTTTGGTTTGTTATTTAATACAGTAAGGGTGGTGTTGCTAGTTGTTTTTCCAAATAAAATTCTTCCTAAATTAGTGGAAAAATCAATCAATTTGGCATGATGCTGTTACAATCCTTATGGGAGTTCTATGAAGGTATTATGTTTTACAATTTCTGAACTTCTATACAGGTTTTTATACTGGCCATTTTAAATGAAACTTTATTTTCATTCAGTTACTAATGTGCTTTGAGCATCCATGGTTACTAAGCTGCAACCCTTGTAGAATTAGAGAGACTTTCCAATTAAAGGCGAGTTTAACTTTGTAGGAAAAAACCTTTGATATCTTCCTGCTTGGTCAAGTCCAGTACAACATTAAGTGTATTTTCCTTAAACTGTTTCTTTGACAGAAGAAGGTTGAGGAATGAAGGAGGTTTGAACATAGTTTTAGCCTTCATATTTTGTACCCTTTGCTTTATTTCTTCTGAGTAAGTGTGATACTAAGAAGTATGTGAGAAATAATGGTGGAAGAAACTGTCAGTCTACATTAAATCTGTAAATTTAAACAGCCAGTGTGGAATTACAAGGGCTTCTTGTAGGGTATGTGGAGTAGCAGGTTTATCTTGAACCAGAGTGAACACACTATGGGTTTCAAGTCTAAAGCCATCTCCTTTGTTTTACTACCCCTCTCAGCTTTAATGAGGCATACTGGAATAAATGTGGGTGGTTTTGTGAGGTTTTTTTTTTTAATCACATAAAGTATGAAATTTTCTGTAAGGTGTGCTGAAATTCTGTATTTTCCTTTGTGGTGCACTATGCATCAAAAGAATTCTTAGTCTGTTTTTATTATATATCATCAAATAACAGAGATACTGTTGAGATATTTCATATTGAGATATTTAATGTTAATTGTTTAATTTGATACAGTCTATGTGTTGCTCAGTGAAATAGAATTTGGAAAACTTTAAATTGGTCAAGTCTAATCTGGCAAGATTCTAGATTTTTTTTTTTTGTTCTAATACAAGTTTTAAATGATACTTTGCTGTGCTTTTGCTAGGTACCTGGCTTCATTTGCTTTTTTATATTCCTGTATTTTAATATCTTTATGTTCCTTGATGAAAAAGGAATTCTACACAGGCCTGCATAATTGATGATGACATATTCCATTCTTTTATGAGCAAAACATGATATAAGCCAACAGAGAGTTGTTAGTAAATCATTGTTTCAGTGCTTGACCAGTTATGTGAAAATTGTTGATTTGCTTTGAGACAAGTGTCACAGACTACAGACTGCCTTAAGGGCATAAACAAGGATGATGGTAAGAAGCAATATATTGAGTAGAGTAAGGTATCAGTCAGGTTCTTCAGGGACTGATGTGAAGTCCACTTTTATATAATAGTTTCAGGAAGGCAAACAGCATATCAGTTAAATTCTCAAGATGATGAATCAGTAAATAATGCAAACACAAGGGAGAGAAATACCAAAGGGGCCTGGGAGAGTAATCAGGAATCAGGACATAATAGTGTGAGAATAGCCCTGGAAAAGTTTGTGATACTATATTTGAGAAAAACAGTAATGGACGCATGCATTCATGAGGATATAGTTCGTTGGTAAGAGAAATTGTATATTACCTTCTCTTTTTTATAAGGTTAAAAAAAAAATGAGGCAAACACAGTTGGCAATGCAGTATAGATCATATATTCACAGTACCTCACAGAGGAAAATTAATTCTTTTGAATTTTACTAAGAGTATGTTATTTATTTTGTTGTGCAGAGATAGCATTTTAAGTGTGTTGACTTCAGATTTTTTGTTATTTTTATGTAGATACTATATATCAAAGAAGTTACGTAAGTTTGTAAATTGTTTTACATGGAGTTGAAAGTTACAGGTTCGGGGGGGTGTGTCACAGAATGATATGTGACTGGGCCTGGGGGGGAGGATAGCAAAAGGAGAAGCATATAGAGCCAAAAAATATGAAAGAAAAGTGTTGGTAACTCATCTTTCTTCATGAAAAATCATATGATTTTTCATAAAAGTTCAATCTGTGAATTAAATTAAAACTTTTTGCTTAAATGCCCCCCATTATATCCATTAGAAGCTTTTTTTGAAGAACTTTTTCTTCCCAGATGGTGAATTTTACCCAGTTCATCTGGATTTTCAGAGTCGGTTGACACTCATTTTTTGTTAGTTTAGTGTTGCTCTTTAGAGGGCTCTTCTCTTTCCTTCTTGTTTTCCCCTTCATTCAGATGTATGCAGGAAAAATTGAATCATCTGCAAAATGTCTTTCTGCCAGATTCAACACACAACACTTTTTAAAGAGCTTTCCACTTCCTTTATTATCATACATTCTTTCTTTTCTTTATTTTTTTCCTATTTGATTCATCTTTCTTAAAGCAAACTAAAAATGTCCACGGTGTTCCAGGTGATAACTATAGGATTATATAGGTATAATCATTACTTAGATTGAATTTGAAAGTCACCTAATAATGTGTCATGTTTTAATGCATAATGTTCATTTCTCTTACAACTATTCAATATCAGTAAAAGAAATGATAAATCCCTTTGGAAAATGATCCTTTGAATTTTAACTGGTCTGGACTAGGGTACAGTTTTCATAAAGTTGATATTTAAAAATACAAGAACTATGGAACATTATAAATGAAAATAGTGTTATACAAAGCAGTTTATCAATTTTCTTTTTGACAGTATATTTCTACCTTCAGATCTTAATTTCTTTTTAAGAAGGAAGGTCCTGATGTGAGGGGACATAAGATTCTGTTGATTTCTTTCATATTGGGCTATGTTATAAATCCTGTGAACACCAGTGTACAAACAATCTGTAGGTTCCATTATAGTATGGATAAAGGAAGAAACTGGACAAATGTTAGAAATGGGGAGGCGTAATGATATGCAACAGGTAGCTGTGTGGCAATTAAGAATTTCAGAAAGCTTGTTTTTCTGATTTTTTTTTTTTTGTTTATTGAAAAACATATATTCTGTAAATTATATAGTACACACTTCTGTAGGTTATCTGTTTAAGCCCAGACATTTAACTATACATTTGTGTTAGATTTTTTTTTTTTTTTATTTAATCCCTGAGATTATGTAGATTTACCACATGAGGGAGCTCCATTCTATTCTGCACCTTGAAGACTGCATCTAGAATTGTGCTTCAAAGCTAGTACTGAATAAGTTTGAGAGAGGATTTTATACAAGAGAGGAGAAAAGTATAAAAAGGTTGCTGAAATGCATTTTTAGTGTGTATGTTGGCTAACTAGTGAGAGAAGAAGTTTTTGACAGTAATCTACACAGACACATGAAAAATTATATAGGAGGAAAAGCCTGCTTGTCTCGGAGAGTCTAAAGAACAAAATTCTTTGAACAAAAATCTACTTAAATACATGGAAATCTAAAGGTATTTTGATTGTGAATAATTGCCTGAGGGAAACTTTCATCCTTAAATTTATATTAAACCAAGTTGTCCATATCACTCAAAGATACTTTCGTAAAGAACTGCTAGAATTCTAGCACTGATAGAATGATAATGCATTAGAGATCCATTTTCTAATTGCTGTATGCTTATTTTAAAATCTGAAATTAAAGGGAGAGTACACTCTATAAATCGCTGGAGCTGCAACATTAGATATCAAAATCAAACTGTCATAAGACATGGCTTTATCAAAAATGTTGGTGTTGATGGAACTGCTTTTTGCCCTCTACCCTTCTCCACTCCCCAAATAGAAAAATAAAAAAACCCAAACTTTTTGGAGAAAGTGTACTCATTATTTTTTTTTAAAGTGGCGTGTCTGAGTATAAGAAACTTTCATTTCAGATCCTGATTGCCCTGTGATTATGCTTTTTGCTTTTCTGTCTGACCAGAACATTTGTTTAAGAAATATCCTTAAGTGTTTGTTGACCGAGGTAGAAATTTGAGGGATTACTTAATTTTCCTGACTTCTCTTTGTTTTAATCCCAGTCATTTGGGGCAAGGCTATTTGTGTGCATACGGTGGTGAGTTTCTAGCAAATAATTGCCCATTAAGTTATGGTTACATATTTTTGGTATTAATACATCTTGAGAGAAAGAGGAGGGAAAGGATATGCACCATTTTACTCAATCATATATGATGTGTGGTTTTAAGTATGCAACTGGTATTCAAAATAGTATCTAGGTGCAAAATAGACTCTTCTTTTTAGAGTGTAGTCTCTGTAGTCTTTCACCTTCATTTTCTCCTGTGCTTGAATTTGTGAACACTTCATTACAACAGTTGTTTGCATTAAACAAATCTGAATTTTAATTAAGTTATTCTATGCTTTTTTATCAGGTGACGTAAAATCATTCCTTTTCCTCCTTGATTTTGAACGTCTAGGCTCTTGAAACATTATATGATCTGAACTTTTTCAGATTTCTAAAAATGAGAAAAAGAGGCCTTCTGACATTGCTGCATTAAAGGAAAACTAGAAATATAAGGAGTCACTTCTTTTTTCCTTCCCCACACTTTACCGAAAAACTTTATCTAGATGAAGGAACCATCTGATTTCCTGATTGAGGGTTGTTAAAACAGGGTACAACTGACAGCTCAAACATAGCTCTCTTCATTAAATCCAGATGAAGTGAGGAAAAACTGCATGATCAAAGAGCAAGTGAATGTGGTTGCAGTTTCTCTGAAAGATTTAGGGCACACAAAGCTGTAATTATTGTTTAAGGCATCTCATTGTGTGTTCCAAAGCTAATATAATATTTCTAGGAGTGGCTACGTTATTGTGGCTTTGCTGAAATAGGTATCAACAACTAATTTTTTTTATTGCTGTTAGAATGTTGTTTGTCAATGCTTTGTGTTATTTGAAACAGTCACATTTAATTAATTTGAATATAATATGCAAAACAAATTTTGCAGCGTCATTTTGTTTGTACTCTCTGCATTTTAGTTATTTTCTTTCTTGTTTTTATTCATCTAAACAGATTTTTATCTAATTGTTCTCCAGGGAAGGTATGCTAGAAATCTATTACTCTTGCAACATTTTCTGTTTGATACATTCTTGACTATCATGTCTTCTGTGTTGCTTTCTAATTAATGCATGAATAGTAATTATAATTAATTGTTTGCCACCACAAAAAATGAGAGAGATTTGAGTTTGAAAAAGCTACAAATACCATTCTTCATACTGTTTCAAATTATTTTTAAACCCAAGTATCACAAATGAGAATTGAGTTAAGAACTAGATGATTTCTGTTGTAAAAGGTGTTGGAAAAGCACCTGCATAAAATATATAGGAAGTGACTACTTTTCAGACTTCTTAATATGGGATTCCAGGCAAAAATGTCATCCATGACTGTGAAGGATCTGAGCAAAATGTATGAATTTTGTACAAGTATAGGAAAATAACCTGTAAAGCATTACCAAGCTAGAATAATAAACTGGAGAGTTCTTTACATTCTTCTGTAATTTTATACGACTCTTTTTGCCTTTCTTCTGTCCTATCATCTTCTAGTATCCATTGTTCTAGCACTCACATCAGTTACCCCCTCTTCATGCCATCGTCACATTGAAGTGCCTGCTGTAGGTCTAAAAAGGCTTAAGAACTGTGAGGGAAGGTCGTGAAATACGTAACCAATATACACTGAGTGAAGTTATATCTATACCTGTATCTATCTGTTTCATTCTTCATCTGGCATAATCTTTTTTCTTATTTTTAACAGCACTCTCAACTTCCATTTCAGAACAAATGAAGCTAACTAGTCTACCCCTTTCATTCATGAATGGCATTTTGCCATTCTCTTAAAAGGATGTTTTTCACCTGTCAGGCAGTGTCAGTAAATACAATTCTTCTCAGGATGTTTTTGCAAAAGCAGTTTCAAAATCCTGGTGACTTCATCAGTAGAAATAGAGCTTTGTTTTTGTCAGGATGAAAGGTTTGTTTTGCTTTCAGTTCTAGTGCTTTTAGAAATTGTTTTGATCTTTCTGTCTCCTGTTAAAAATTGGAGTACGGACTTAGGGGATTATTTCCCTGTTACAATTCTGGAAAAAAACCCCTTAAATTCTGAGGTCATCAACTGTCTTTTTCTCTGAAGAAAAAAAAAAATAGTGTTTTCATGTTAATTTAGGTTAATACCTAGCTCTAATTTTGGAGTTTTTCCAATTTTTAAAAATATTTTTGTTTAAGATAGACAAGATCTTCCCTTCTCCCTAGCCTATGGCTTTATAAATGCTGCCTTTTATGTGTTCTGTTTGAGGAGCCAAGTGCTCTTATTTACTTTTAAAGTTTTCTTCTTCATGCTACCACAGGAAATTCCTAAGTCGGCATCATAAGTCTTTGAGCAGACTTTTCCAATATAAACCAATTTAAGGAACAGCCTGTGGAGCTTTGTTCCTTGGACTGAATATTTTGTAAAATAGGCCCTTGTTTATCAGTTTTTGCCTAGAGAGTTCCTATGGGACTTTTAGAGAAATGAGCTCTGATCTTTGCATCCTGATTAACAAAAGTATAAATAAAAAAGGCAGTATTGAAATTATGTTGACATAAGCTTTCTCTTGTGCATAGTAAAGTGGTGTATGTAAAATCAATGGAAATAGTCTTTTCATTATTGAGAAGTTTGAATGCATGAAAATTAGGAGTTGGTATGATTACTTAGAGCTAGAAGTAAGTAAACGTTGACAGATTTTTCTAGTGTTTATCAAGATGAAAGTTTTATGGCCATTTAGGGACAAGTCAGAAATCCTCATGTTAATTAACGTGAACTTCAGCATGATTTTGCAATTTAGGGAGAAGGAGCAGGTGACAGCTAGCATTGTTGTCAGATGGTTATGATCCATGAACACAAACACTGAACTAGTGTCTGTACACAGTGAATGCAGTTGTATTAAGTAATTCTGGTAAGTTAATGACTTCTTCAGGTACTAATGTAATGAAGGCCAGGAAGACAAATAGACCTCTTTGTATGATAACTAAGCAGCAACTGTTCTTTTGTGTGTTTTTTTATTTTCTGGGCTGTTCTGTCAGAATGTTGAATGATGAGGTAATTTGCTTTGTAATGAGAAGGAAATTCTCACACTGAGCTTTTTATGGTTATTTTATTAGTGAATCTTTAAGCTCTTCAGAAGTACATGATTTTGTGTAAACAGATAAAATGGGGCTTCTTGTATGGGTTTTGGTTTCTTTGGGTTCTAATTTGGGTAGATGAAGTATATTGTAATGAAGATTTCTGTAAATTTTTTTTTTTCTTTTTAGAAAACAAAGGCTTTCAACAGGAAGAGAAGATTAGGTATATAATTGTGATTCATAATTATCTGTGTACGCTCCAGAAGTCTTGTCTTCTGTGTAGTCACAGAGATACATTATGTATGTAGTGTGAACGATAAAATTGTTAGCATCTGTTTACATACTGATAGCAGGTGAAAATAAAGCTATCAGTGTAAATGACTTACTGTTATTAAAGCTGAATTTCTGTCTTCAGCTAATAAGTTCTGTTTGTGTTTCTCCAGTTCAATTCAAAGAATGCTCTATTATGAATGAGCTTGGAGATTAGAAACTGAGAGCACTGGTACATCCTTCATTAAAGATGATGGCACTATTGAATCAAACTTTCTCTTCTAGCTATATAAACCACTTAGTTTTCTTTTGTTGCTAATTTCTTACTGCTGAGGATGTCAAGTGCCACCTACGAGTAAGGTTAATTTGCAAGCAGATCTGGTGATCCATACGTTGATATTAGTAAACTGCAACATTTATGATGACTGGTGTCACAAATTTTTTTTAATCCCACCCTTGCATGCTTTATCTAATACATCATAAAGGCATACAAACAAAAATCAGCTGTTGTGTGATTATTTACATAATTTTTTCTACCTAATTAGTTCTCCCCCAACTATGTCATTTCAGGCTCCAACAATTTTACTTTCAAGCTATTTGAATAGGCAGTTTTTCAGCACATTTATTAATTTTCCCACACTGTCTGCAGTAATGTGTTATGGATTGAGCTGACTGACAGTTAGTTAATGGAAGTAAAACTAACTTCTATTTCTTCAAAATAACAGAATACACAGTAAAGATAATAGACTGGTTTTATACGGTTAAAATTTATACACTCTGTGTTGAATTAATAAGGAAATTGTAATTTTATCAAAGCATCAACCTTTGGTACCTTAGTTGTTCCAGATATATCTGTTGCTTTAAAGAGTTGTAGTGTGTATGTGTATCTCCAGAATAATAAGGTGGCATTATGATACGCAGCTGCGTTCCCTCCTGCTTCAAGTACTGCTGACATTAATTCCATAGTTCAGATCAGGACAGGAGAGAAACATTCAAACATATAATTTGTCATGGAAATTTTAGTAAGCCAGTTTTAATTAAACTTTATTATCTGAGACACAGAACATTCTGATGGAAATTGTCAATTTTCAGAACAGTAAGTGAGTACTCAAGAGCTTGGAATAGCTAACAGAATAATAAATTATTTTAAATTGTAAATTTAGTAAAGAACGAAAGAATACACATTGACATATATATTTCAGTCTTGCAGTATTTAGGGTTATGAAGGCTCAGAGCTTTATCATTGCATAATGATACAGTTCATGGACATTTTGCACTCCTCAGTGCAGATTTATCAACCTGCAACTTAAAGCTAACAAACAAAACACTGTGTATTTTTCAAAAACGCATTATTTTAAGAAAAAAAAGTTTTTTACATTGGAAATAGTAAATGGGTTACCAGTTTTCCTATTGTAAATTATAAATTATGATAGACTGTAATTTTTATCTAAAACCAGTATGTCATATAAAATCTAACTGAAAAAATCAAACAGTTAGAAATGCACCTAAAAAGACCGGTGTGGACAAATTTAAAGGAAATAATATGGAGATTTATAATGAAGCCATGTTTCTGTTTCTTTAATGATGCTGTGCTGTCTTTTGAGAACAGTTTCTGTCTGTAGTGAATATTAGGATCAGTGTGTATAGTAGAATAAGAAACCTTCATACATTCAGTAAAACTGAAGTTAATTGAAAAATAAGTAGATCAGATATTTAAATAAATAAAGTGTAGGTGGCTGTACTTTCCAGACTTTTAGAAAATCCCAGGCTGATTATTTTTTACCTCCTCATTATAGTTCTAATCTATATAATATGCTAAATACATTGATTCTTTCCCTTTAGGTTGAGTATATTTATAAATGAGAACATCTTCCATCTCTAGTCCCAGTGGGCCTTTATTTTCTTTTGTCCTTGTGTTTTTGCTCTCTATTAGGAGTTAATCCATCTGTAGCGTAATGCCAGCTGCCTCTTTCTCAAATGATTTTTCTTTTGTGTCAGCACAAACTTTTGAGAATGAAGCATTACATGAAAAACTCTCCCAATGAAATGCTGCTTTCACATGTTTCCAGCTTCCTGTAACCAGTAGCTGGAAGGACATGCCAAAAGAGCTTCTATTCAGTCTTTGAAATGCTTTTGGAAAGTGTTAAGAGGTTTCTGGCAGGTATCTCTGTTTCTTTCTTCTTCTGGAGGTATCAAAGACATCAACTCTGTGGTCTGTTTGTTTTATTGTTTCAGACCTGTGGACAACATCCCTTAAATTCCATTTTTATAGTGACTATATAACCTGGAGAGGGGCCTCCTTAACTGCTGGAACACCAGTGCATTTTTTATAATTATAGTTAAATTACCAATGTTCTTTTTACTGTGACATATTTATTGTTGATGAATGCCAAGCTGTTAGTGTTAGCTTTCATTTTCTTTGTAAATGCTGACAGTAATAGGTCTTGCCTTTGGGCAAGTGAGGGTTTTTTGTGTTCAGGTACTTTATTAACTCTATTATTAAAATTATTGATATATTGATGTGAAATTCATAACAGATGTATGGTTGAAGTGATGACTTTCCCTCCAGCAGATTTGGGGTCTTTAACCTTGATTTCTCTGATCTTTTTTTCTCATCTGTTTACACAGAAGAAATCAGGAGAAAGCATGAAAGTACCATGGTAATGGTCCTAATATGGACGTAAAGAATTTAATTCTACTGTTGATGGTAATTAGTGATTCTTTAACTCTGACATAATGTGGTAGCATAGTGTCATGGTAACATTTGTATCCATTGCTTGCTTAATTAAGTGAATTAATTTCGGCATTGCACTGAAATGCCAGCAAACTGTAGTCATCTGGTCATATTTCAAAGTGTAAAAAATCGTTGACTTACAGAAAAGATATTTTCAGTCATTACAGCCGTACTAATATTTACTTGTATTCTGATAATGACACTACACTTAATATTCTCACTGCAGAAATCCTTATCCATCTGGGTATCTAAACTTTTTTTTTTGCCCTTCCTGGTGGTGGTCATTATCAAGCAAACCACGGAACTGGATGGAAACTTGGCAGCTGTAATGCAAACACATAAACAAAATCCTTTTTAAAAAAAAAGAAAAAAAGAAAAGAAAAAAAAAGAAAGAAAAAGGAGGTGTGGAAGTACCCCAGCCTCTCTTTTAACAGGAAGAAGACAGGAAAAAGTAGAATTAGTAGATAACTGAAATTTGGCAACAAAAGTTAATAAAGTAATAAGAATAATGGAAGCTAACGGTTTGCATTTACCTGCATCTTTGTAGTTTAAAAGTTTTCTTTTGTTATTTGTTTGCATTTTAATTTTCTTTTGAGTTCTTTAGCAACATGGCGTACAGAGAATTTGACTGGATTGCATGGTAAAGCATATATTGTTAACTTTTTGGTGCCAGTTACTGAGCACTGATTAATTTATTTATTAATCTCAGGGTGATGTGTTGAACCCAATGAAATAGGATAGTGCTTTTGGAAGACACCTGTAAATTTTAAACTGCAATAGCACTTCTTCAAAAATTCAAACTTGACACTTAAAAAATCTCAAGGTAATTTTATGTAGTTGCCATCTGCAGTAGTATTAAAATGAAAAAAGGAAATGGATTAAAGTGCATAAACTTTTCTTTACCTAGTAACCACTAAAATAAGTATTTCAAAACTTCAGTAAGGATAATAGGTACCAAGTTGCCCAGATGGTGATTAGGTATGGTTCTTTACTAATCTTAGTAAAGCAGTAACTCTCCATATATTCTTTTTTCTTGGTTTAGGTGGAACTTTGGGAGATAGGTATGGTACTGAAGATGGAAAAATGCTTCAAAGTTGTTTTTTGGGTGGTGTTTTGTTTTTATTTTTAATTTTTCAAATAATAGTATTTAGAGTAAAGTCTTGGCTTAGAATTTTCTTATGGTTATGAAAGAAAAAAAAATGTGTGTATGTGGAAAAACAAGCTTGTGAATAAAGTAATTTCTCTTAGTTGAACAAGCATCTTTATACTTCATAGTTCTGTGATTTTTTTTTTTGTTGTGGTTTAGAATAGTAAGAATGAAACCTTGTTTACAGTTTTAAATGAGCACTCATTAAAGCTTCAATCTATATTAATGAAAACTGTTGTAATTAAGTATTTCTACTATGCAAAGTTTTGATAGCTTAGATTTTTCATTAAGGTTTTTTCATGAAATAGTGTAGGCAAGTATGGCTTTTCTTCTCTGGAATGATTGTACTGACTAAGTCTTTGCGATGACTTGAAGCAGTAGATTTCAAGGTGATGTTTCAAGTTACTAATATTTTATAAGTATGAAGATGTATTCTGTCTTTGGTCATCATATTCATCCATCTTACCAACATTCTTTTGTCTTACAAGTCATCTATTAATGGTATTTCTTACTTGCAGTTTAGCACTTATTAGATAAAAAATAATAATGTTGAAATTACAGTATATGTTTCTACAGCATTGCTTTAAAATATGTTCTAGTTTCAATAGCAGTATTGGTTTTTTTCTTTTTAGTGATTACTGTTGTTATTTCTCATGTTGAACGTGCAACCTGAACAGAGAATTTGACTCTGGGAGCTTTGTCTCAAAGAATTAATTTGAAAACTGGGATGTTCGAAGGTTTTTTCTTTTTTTGTTTCAGACTTTTCAGTCATTTTTAGTATATTAATTTGGTTTTATGTTATAAGAGGTTGTTTTTAAAGGAACCACAGATACAATTTGTATAATTATATACCTTCGTATTTCTTTTTCCTAGTATTTTTGGTGAGTTGTTCAACACAGTAGTCTGCTGACTCTAAGGCAATTCATGTTTTTCTAAAATTTTTTACTGTGCTCAGTAATTCAGTAATGTGCCATTATTACCTACTTAATGTAGTCTTGCCATTAAACTTTCATTTCCTTTTGTACAGTTAAATGTCATTGAAGACTGAACTATACCAAGTATGTCTTGTATTAAGATGAGCAATTCAACCGTCCAAGCTTGAAATTCTAACCAAGCAGGTTAAACTGCATTTCAATAAATTGAAAATATAGGTATTTGTGTTCGCACTGATATGAAACTATTTAGGTAGATATTACTGTTTCAAAATCTTGATATTTATATATTAAGATCCATCACATTGTTGGTTTCTTCTTTTTGCCATTCTAAATGAACTGTATAAGCTGACAAAAGAATAGAACTTTCCTTTTATGCTGCTGAGGCTTTAATGAAGAAGAGAGGGTTACTTGGAAAATAAGTTTCTTAGGAGGAAAATTTACATTATATAAAGTTTTTGATCATATTTTTAAAAACCAGTTTTTAAATTACTATTTACATACCTCCCATTAGTTAGAGCGGGAAAATCCAAGTGAAATATTAGGCCTCTTTGCAACGGAAGATATTTTCAGCCTTCTTGCTCTTGCATGTATCTTGTGAAATGACAGCCTTTTAAGTACTCAACAGTATCCAAACACTACAGAAATGTTATGCATAGAATGTCCACCTGAATTTCTTTATTCTGCAATTTGTTGACTATTTTCTGAAGAATCATTTTTGGGTTTAGTCTAATCTCACAAATAAATGCTTTGTACGATTTCTCTGTATGTCTCTTTCCCCTAATTAGTTTCCAGGTTGTTTGTTATTTTGCAGAGAGATAGGGATCTCGGAGATACTGAGTAATTAGAAATGTGATACTAGGCAGAGTCTCAAACTAGAAACTTAAGTATGGGGAAAGGTTGAAGCATGAGCTCTGCTGTATTAAGAATCAGAATCCGCATCCAAGAGAGTCATTACAAGCAAAAGCCACAGGGAGCCAGGCTGCATGATTTTTGTAGTTCGGGGAATAACTTGTGTCTTTTGTTCTTGGGTTTTGATATGTACAGCACAACACTTTCATCAGCTACAATTCAGTATCAGCAAAACTAGTTTAATTGTGTACTAGCTGGGTTTTTTTTAACAGTGATGGGGGACTTTGTATCTTTGTGGGTATAAACAACCACAACAGAAGAAAACAGCAGACTGAAACTTACTTGCTTCAAGGCAAACTAATATGTCCCTTAGTAGCTTCCACCCTTCCTGTATTTTCAAATGAATTGTTCTAAATTTTTTTTTTTTTTCACATAGGGGAAAAAAATGCCACATTTTTCTATTTAAAAGGATTACTTCAAACTTTTAGTGATGACTGCTGGGATGGAAGCCAATCTCAGTCTCATTTCTAGACTTCCATGCTTCCTAATGGAAAAAAAGACTTCTATTGTTCCATGGTGTCTTTCTTACTAATAATTTTTCAAAGCTGTTTGTCAGTTAACTGGGTGGATATTCCACTTTATAAGTTCTGTGAAATTACCTAGTTGGGAGAGCACCCCAAATAAGTGTGCCTAGTACAGGAAGCCTGAGGCATGAGCTGAGCTATGTGGCTAGGCATTGAAGAATCCACAAAGACGACGCATCTATAAGAAAAGGCAAAGAAAATTAGATGTCATATTATATAATTTTGTCATTGGTAGTTATGCACAATGCAAATTTTACAGATAAAATACGTGTACATAATTTGGGGGACATGACATCACTTGAACAGAGTGGGACATTATAGTCAGATTCACACAGCAAACTAATTTTCAGTATGTCTTTTCATAGAGTGTATTTTACAAAATTAATCATTTATTAGAAGAAAAATGTCCAAGATATTTGGAAATTTTATAAAGTCAGTAGCATAGTCTATTAATGGCAAATCTTCACCATTGGAAAGGGATCATTTAATGGAAAAGTGTGCCACCACCTTATGTTGATATGAACTTGCAGACATGTAAACATTAATACATAATGATGTCATATTTGAAAGCAAGACAGCACTAGAAATTTTCCAGTTCTAACCTTTATACTGAGTTTTCTTTACTTTTTTTTTTTACTGTTAGATTGGATTACATTTGAATCATTTTCCTTAACAAAACCTTACAGCTTTGCTGAGAGTGCCCGAGAGCAATATGAAAAATTGTCCAACATGCACAACAACATGACTAAATTGTATGAAAATTTGGGAGAATACTTTACCTTTGATCCCAAAGCAATAAGCATAGAAGAATTCTTTGGCGATCTGAGCAACTTCAGAACTCTGTTTTTGGTGAGTAATGTCTGCAAAACATTATACGTATTCTTATTTCTTCTTTCTCCCAATTTTAATTCTTTCCTCTTCTCTCTATTTCTCGTCTTACAGCTAACTTTGTTTTGTTCTATGGCAGGAAATTGGATGAATATTTCCAGAATTATTTACATATTGGTCACTGATAGCTATCATCCTCCAGTTTGTAACTTGCAAACTCAACTGTCAATGTGGTTGAGACATATGGATAATTAGAAAATATTTTCCCTCTTTTAAAAACCTTGCCTGTTGGTTGACACACTACAAACAGGCGTGATACTGAAAAACATGTTAAAATCAAGACCTGAATGGACGGGTCTAGATTCATCTGGCTGATGCCTTAATGATGCTGTGATGCTAAGTCTGAGACTTTCAAGATGAGCCCTGTATTGCTGACAGAGCTCATGAAGTTCACTTAGATGCTTATGTTATTATTTCCAGTCATCCAGTGTGGTTGATGCCAGGGTATGGCTTTTTTATGAAGGAATTTAAGAATTTCATTTTAAACAGCTAAGTTTTTTAATGGGTTTAATGTCATCTTTCCTAGTGGCTGTCTGGAAGCCATAATTAGCTGCACCATAGGAAGTGTAGAGGGAAAACAGATGCCTAGAATGTCACATTGTGTCTCTAGAGGATATTAACATCACTTCGAAATACCACTGTTTACCATGCAGCTGTGGCTCATTGATCTGTCGATTACTAGTAGCTGGCTTAATTTATGATGTAATCTTAAGGACTTCCAGTTTCAGTGTGATGGAAGAATAACTACTTTAAAACATATTTTTCATACCAAGTTTACTTTATTAGAAAACTTTCACTACAATATATTTAACTATTCATTTTCAGTTTGCTGAAATTATTCTTTTTTTTCCATAAGCAAATCACCAATTCTTTTATAATTAGTAAGTATGCCAACACATCTGCGTGAAGACTTGTCAAGAACAGGAATAGTTGTCATGAGATATTTCAGTGCATTTACTTTTTCATATATCCAAGGCTTACATTTTCAAATGCGGATATCTGAATTTGGAAATTTACTTTGTTGTAACTACTTGAAACAGACTTCAGGCTAGCAATGTCCAAATATTTTGATGAAAGTCTGTCCTCAAGTATGTATTTAAACTGCTATAAAGGTGATAGGAGCTAGAGGGCAAATGTTTTCTAGAAGGCGTATTAGAATGCTTACTTTTATTTTCCTTCCTTTTGATTTCCTAAAGATCTGGCTGATGGCCTGTTGCTCTTGAATGGTTATAATTGAATTTTCAGGGAGAATATTTAGAAGAGATTCATGTATTGCTATGGAGTGACTGAGTAATACTGGGGGGGTGGGAAAAAGTGGTATTTCAGGTTTTCAGTGGGTAAATGTGAGAAATTAAATATGAAGTGCAATAACTCTTCTAATAACAAAGCTGGAATATTTTTGTGGCCTTTCCAAATGAACCAAAAGCAGAAAAGAAACTACTATGTGTACATCAACTTCCAGGAACAGATGAAATCGTCATTGTTTCAGGTTTAGAATGAGTTTCTGTAAGTAATTCTGTAAGAGTGAAGTGTTGAATTCAGGGGTGAGGGTGTTACTAAATCATATATGAAAGATCTTCATTTTGCAGCAAAAAGCTGCAAAGACTTTTAAGAATATAAAAAATGATAGAGGTAGTAATTTGACTATTGACTTCTCAGTGTCATGAACTTTGGACTATATGATGTAGTATTAATGATATATGTTTTCATGTTATGATTTCAGTAACACTTGTTCTTTTCAATGTTTTTGCATGGGTATAACTGATTGGGTGTTGCTAATTATTTTGATAAGGAGATGAAATACAATCTAGCTGACTACATTTTATCCATCTTTATTGATTGCTAGTTAAGGAGAGAGGAATTCTGAGATTTATCTGTATATCTTCGTACAGAGGGCAATCTTTTAAGTTTCAATGTATAATAGTTTTATATTTTCTACATTAATGTTGTATTCTATAGAAATAAATGATTATTCCGTCCTTTAGCCTTTAATATAATGGCTATATGATGTACGATTATAATAATTAATGCTTTACCTATGTCCATTATTTTGATAACTTAAAGAACAAAGGGGCAAATGAAGAAAAATCTTGGATTAAAAGCACTGGTTATGAAGGAATCACCACAAGACTTGTGGTGCCAAAATTTCAAACGTGTGGACATGCAATTCTGATGATCCAAGTTTCAATACCTGCAAAGACAGAATCCGGGTTGATTTATGAAGTTTTTATTTTTATACTTTCTATATAATATCAGCACCATGTTGCTGGCTATCCATGTCTAAGTTCATGGAATATGTTGGTTGGACTTCCAGAGAGTATGTAGGTTAACTTTCTGCTCAAAGCAAAATCAAGTTAGAGCAGGTTGCACAGGTCCTTTTTCAACCTCTCTGGGTCCATTTTCCAGTGTTTGATCACACTTGTGGTGGGAAAATAAATAACTGAATAAAATTTAGTTCCAACTATTGTTTATGGGTTCTTGTTCTATCACTGTGCACCTCTGAGAAAAATCTAGTTCTGTCTTCTCTACACCTCTCATTACATCATAGACAGCAATTAGGTCTTTACAGAGCCTTCTCTTCTTACAGCTGAACAAACTCATTTCTCCCATCTTCTGCTTGTCATGTGCTCCAGCCTCCTCCTTGTCTTGGTATCATCTGCTGGAGTTGCTCCAGTGTGTCTATATCTGTCTTATATTGGAGAGCCCAACCTGGACACAGAACTCCAGATGTAGTTTTGGAAGTACCAGAAAAGTAGACAAATCACTTTCTTAAACCTGCTTATTACAGTTTTACATAGCCCAGAGGGCATTCAACCTTCTCTGCTGCAAGGCCACAATGCTGCCTCACATACAGCCAGTTCCCATGAGGACCTTCATTTTTCTGCAAAACAGCTTTCTAGGATTGCATTTACATTTTATGTTAGTGGCATTTAGGGCTAAATAGAAGCCTTGTAATGCAAGCCTATACTATACAAAAACCCTAGATGTTGGCCAGGGGGAGGGTTGGGGTTTTCTTGTTGTTTTTTGGTTTTTTGGTTTTGTGGGTTTTTTTTAAACTTGGCTGAATTTCATAAAAAGTATTTGTGAGAATAGCCTGTCTAGTTTTAGATTTCAGTGCATCTGTGATGCTTGTACTTAAGAGGTGATTTTTATTTGGCCTGAATTCTCCTAATTTTTTCCCCCCCGAATATTTGCTGATTTACCTCATTTAAATGAGGTTCTGTTTTAGGAACATTTAGTGAAATACTAGTACACATGCTTCCCAATCTGGATTGTTCAGGTGGCGTATTTCATCACAGAAGAATTTTAATTTGAATTGAGAATAAATTTTTCTTCAGCATGAATTCACGTCATTTGTACCTATAACAAAGCTCCAGATACCTAATTCTCTCTGTTTTAGGAAGCTGTCAAAGATTAGGGCAGTTCTAACTTTATTTTTAAGCACTGAAATAGCTATAGCAATCAGAGTAATGAAGGTATTGAGACTCCTTGTGCAAACTATTGATAATTATTATTTACACATAATCCTCTGGCTAATGCTATATACACATGTATGCATCTTCTGCAAATACTTCTCTGTGGATATGGAACAGTGGTGTAAATTGTATCCTAATTTTTTATACTAATCATTTATACTAAAAAGTATTATGTGAGTTTTATTTGCCAGAATCTCCTTTACTTTGCTCTTTATATGTGAGTGCACAAATACCTTTTTCTTTTGAGTACTAGACAGCACTCAAATCGGACAGCAGACTTGCCTTGATTCTATTATTGTTGTTATTGTTATTTAATAGGC
Organism: Fulmarus glacialis; assembly: GCF_000690835.1. Taxonomy (NCBI): domain Eukaryota; kingdom Metazoa; phylum Chordata; class Aves; order Procellariiformes; family Procellariidae; genus Fulmarus; species Fulmarus glacialis. The sequence goes on along the minus strand of NW_009187134.1, from coordinate 4,577 downwards.
TGTTGTGAAGGTGTTTGACACAGTTAAAACACCCTCTGTAGTTGAACCCTTTTCTTCTGCTAGACTTGATCTTGAGCAAGTAGGTTTTGTGTATCTTCAGAAGGTTGTAACTACTCTGCTTTTTTCAAATGTAATCTGTCTTTTGTATTTCATTTATATACCAAATCAGTTTTAATGGACTTCCCTTCTTTTTAAAATTTTGATACAAGAAGTAGCTATGGACAAATCAAGAGTAAGGCCACCTTCTGGTAGGCACTATGTAGCTGTGAACTAGTGGTCACTTGTTACCGAGGATCACAATAACCTCACACATACATTCTTATAATCCTTGGTATGAGATTATCATGTTCTGATAACGTGTCATCAAAACCGTTCATCTTCTGGTGTAAATAAACTCAACAAATTAATGTATTGCAAGACATTAATGTCTCATTACCTAATTGACATAAAGTGCCTTCTGTGTTAAGGGGAAATCATCATAGATACAAACTTCTGTTACTTCTCCTGGCAAAAGTCGCAATCCACCAGGTGTTTCAGGGACTGGGGCTTTTCTGCTTTTGGAGTTTTTACAAACCTATCTGTGGTCAGTTCTTCTTAGGATATTCATATGATATGTACCTTTCCTTTTACCTAATAATAACAAACTGCAATAAAATGCTTTTCTACGGTAGAAAATTATCCCAAAGACTGAGTCTCTGTAAAATAATCTAGTTTATCAAAATAGAACTGTCAAATTCTGTATTCCGGTTTGGAATATTAAAGTTGCATTCCAAATAGAAAAGACAAACCTGAATTTCTAGAAAAGTAGGGCTAATTTCCTGCATTGCTTTACAGTTTTAGAAAGTAGACAAAATAATTTGCTAGGATACTGTTCTAATGCTACATGTTGGTCTACAATGGTCAATTATATCCATCTGATGCTATGGTCTTTAAAATTTTTATCTGTCCTTTTATCTTCTAAGCCTCTTTTTAAAAAAAGTTACTAAATAAGGAAGTGAACTTGAACCATATGTATGATGCATACTAATTTAAATAGTAATGCTTCAGTATAGAAAAGTGAAATCTGAGGCCTACATAGCTTAAGGAGACACTTTCTTTTCCTTAGCATCATTTGTGCTTCTGTCAATTCACTTGTTCAGATATATACAGTAGTAGTACTAATTGTAATTAGGTCTTTTGAGAATTTCTTGACTTATTTTATCCACTAGAGCACAACCTTTTAGACTTTAGTGGCATAAAGATTCTTGTTTAGGGATTTTATTTTTTCCAGACACTTGATGAAGGCCTAGGGCAAGCATTAAAAGTTCACAGTACAGTAATTTGTTTTTTTGTATAAGGAAAAAATTACTAAAAAGGATTAAGATTTTCTGCAACACGTTGATGCTTGTGAGAAGTTTCCTGAAAGGAAAAAGACACTGAAACTCATTTAATATGTAGAATTTACTGTAAAAAAGTCATAGCTACAAGAATTCAGGAGCAATCAGAAAAGACTGAGGATATACAGCATCTCCAAATATTCCCTAGAGCATGCATATTTACTAAAGTTGTCCAGTTCAAAGTATTGTAATGCCTGCATGCTTTATCTAAGTGGTCCCATTAACTTTTTTTAGTATTTTGGTAAATGACTGAAGTATAATTCCAGATATTTTTGAAATATTGATGTCTTGTTTCTTCCTGTTTGTCGTTCTCCTATGTTATTGCTAATGCCTGTCTATTGATAAAGCTTGTTTCTTCTGCTACTTGCAATTTTAACTTACAAGTTCAGAAGTTCTTCAGATTGCTGCTTCTGTTTTTGTTGCTAACATTTCTGGTGTGAACATTTATGGTGACAAGACAAACCATAGAATCATAAGGTAATTTAGGTTGGAGGGAGATGCTGAGAGGGTCATTGAGTTTGACATCCTGCTCAAAGCAGGGCTAGTGCAGAAGTTAGTTCAAG
>NW_009187134.1:0-2607 GCF_000690835.1 Fulmarus glacialis | reverse complement strand
GGCTGAATTTTGAGTTTCTCCATGAATAAAGCTGCTACGGCCATGGGAGACTGTATTGAAGGCTTTGCTAAAGCCAAAGTAAACAACATCCATTGCCTTCCCCTCATCTACAGAGCCAGTCATCCCATTAGAGAAGGCAGTCAGGCTGGTCAGGCACTATTTACCCTTGATAAGTCCAATTTTGCCGTTTCCAGTCACTTTCTTGTCCATTATGTACCTGGAAATGGCTTCCAGAAAGAATTGCTCTGATCTTCCTGAAAAGAGAAGCAATGGCTGACTAGTGTGTAGTTCACCAAGCTTTCCTCATTCTTTTGAAGATGAGCATAATATTTGCCTTTTCCAGGCATTGGAGATGTCCCTTGAGTCCCACAACTTTTTGATGAAATAGAGGCCTTGCAATGACATCAGTCAGTTGCCTGAACTGCCTGTGAGACAGTGATGGCAAAGGTTGAGATGAAGGCGGCACAGAGTACCTCAGCCTCTTCTTTCATGTTAGGTTCCATGCTCTGTTCAGCAGCAGACCTACGTTTTCCTTAATTTTCCTTTGTCTGTGCTTGTAGCTATAAAAGCCGTTTTCATTGCTTTTCACATCCCTTGCCAGTTCTATCTCCGCCTAGGCTTTGACTTTATTAATTACTTCCCTCTCTGGGCAGTATTCGTCTTGGATAGTATAGCCATCCTTCCACTTTTCTATGTTTCTGTTTTGTGTCAGAGCTCCGTCAGGAGTTCCCTGTTCAGCCAAGCTGGCCCCTGCCCTACCTCCTCAGCCTTCTGCATGGCAGGACGGGTGATTCTTGTGCTTTGAGAAGGTTTCCCTTGAAGGTCAGTTACCAGCAATGAATGCTTTATATACACAGCGTGTTTTAATTGATACCACAGTGTATATAGTTAGAGATAATTGGCCTTTGTGAGCACTTGGAATTCAACATAGCCCTTCAGAAAACCTTGACTTGTCTGCTATTACCTTTGTACAACAGCTATTACTTCTATTTCCCTTTGCTTAACCTGTGATTCTGCATATGATTCCGCTATCTAAAAGCGAGAATACTGACTTTTCTTTTTTTGTTTGCAACTAAAGATAAGAATATCTTATGTTACAGAACCATGCAATTCAGCTAGTGTATATGAAAAAGATAGAATATATATGAATGTTTTTAAAAATTAATCTAAAAGAATTAAATCAGAAATATATTCTGAATGGTATGTCCCCAGGTCAAAGAGAAAATTCTCTGTATGTGTTTGTATGTGTGTGTATACATATAGATAAAAGTACATTTGGAGCTTGATTATGTGTTTGTCTTGTAATGCTCATATCAAGCTATCTTAATGTTAAGAAAACAGCTGGTCTTTTGAAAACTCATGTTAACGACTTTTGACAGTCATTAGAGGAAGTGCCATGTATCAAATGGAAAATAATGTCCATTTGTTGTTACTTGAAATAAAAAATATATGCATGCGTCATCTTTTCTAATTGCTTGCCTTTTGCAAGTTGGACAGAAACAGTATTTAATAAATGCATGTCCACATGGTCTAAGCATTCAGAAGTTGTTAGGCGGAATGACAAGATGTAGAGTATATGAGAAAAAAATTTTTTGGAACAATCAAAGTTTTTTTTTCATCTTTCATTCTTCTGATCAAAGTGTATCAGCAATACAGTGATATTCCTTTGGGTCCAGAGGTTTCTCTTCAAGTTACTTTCCAACAAAATTTTCCATATAAATAAGTTGTTATTCTGTTATCCCTAAACAACAGGAGGAAAGGAAATTGTAAGTAGGCAGTGTGGGCTGATACAGTAGCTGGCCTTTCTCAGTTTCTTTGTAAGACATACTGATTGCCATTTGGAATGCTTTCTGTACTTCTCCCAGCAATAGGCAATTACTCCAGAAATTGACTTATTTGTGGACATTTTGTTGTTTGTTGTTTTATGTCTTTAAAACTGTCCAGATACAAAGTTTCCAGTCAAGTACCAAATTAATCTTTTGTACTTAGTTTTTATCAACATCTGTCTACCTTCGTGTGAGAGAGAATAGGTATTTTTGTGACTGTTCTGTGATGTTAGGAGGAGAAAAAAGCACTGCGTACTTAGGAATTCGCAGTCTAAGTGACACCATTAAAATTGACCATCATATGATTGTGAATAGCCAAATAAACTTACAGCACCTTTGACCAATCATCTAACCAAATATTCATTGTGAGCCATTTAAGTTCACTGAGCTGCAGTATAGTGAATCAACCTAGAGATGCAGATAGAAGAAACAGAGTTTATTTATCTATTTATTATTCTATATCTGCTCCCATTTTATCCCCAGTGTTTTTTAACCATTTTTGCAGGAAACATAATTAGAGCCAAGGGTGTAGTGAAACAACAAAATAAGGTTTGCATCACTTTACCCCTCTACCTCTTACAGTTAGAAATCTTGTGCTTCTTGGTCAGTCATCTTTTTTTTTTTTTCTGTTCTAAGATTAGGTAGAATATTTAAACATTTGAAGTGAGCTTTTAACTAGATATTTCCTGGTATTTGTGTCACCTCTGTCTACATTTACTTCTTTGATTTTGTGCTTAAGTATGTCTTGATAAAGCTGGAAGCTGTTGTGCAGCAGGGTAGC
>NW_009187133.1:7359-14713 GCF_000690835.1 Fulmarus glacialis | reverse complement strand
GACGGGTGCCACAGCCACGAGTTTGGCTACTTAGATCATGGGACTCGCTTTGAGAAACCTGGTCTACTGAGGGCTGATGGGATCCATCTGTCAAAGAAGGAGAAGACCATCTTCGGTCATAGGCTTGCCAAGATGGTGAAGAGGGCTTTAAACTAAAGTTGCCGGGGGAGGGGAACCCTCAATCCATCCCACTCCTACCAGTTTGATGCCAGGGCCAGCAATAGGTGCCCAGAGCCTGGAGAAGGATTGCAGGTCATCAGGAGAGCACCTGAAGAGCAGCACAAAGGAACCCCAGCCAGTAAGACGGCTTCATAGGGGGCCCAACTTAAATGCTTCTATGCAAACACACGTAGCATGGGGAATAAACAAGAGGAGTTAGAGATGTGTGCACAGCTGCAAGGCTACGATCTTATTGGCATCACGGAGGCGTGGTGGGATGGGTCCTATAACTGGAGGGATACAGACTCTTTAGGAAGGACAGGGCTCAAAATTTTTCTTACCAGCATTCTAGTGAGGCGAGTCAAACATGCTCTGCTAGAGCTTGGGCTCTTAACATCATCTGATACACTTATGAGCTGTTTTATAAGGAAACTAGGACACATGAGCAACCAAATGGTCTTGTTTTCAATCAAAGTGTAACTGAACTTTTGAACTGAGAACATGTTTTTGTGACCAAGTCTTTCCTCTTAGGTTTTAACAACAAAATTGTCAAAAGCACAGCCTATAAAAGTGCAATCCCTTTTAAATATCTGATTTGCAGAAGTTTCAATAAGACAAGAGATAACTAACTGTAAAAAAAGATTGTTTAAGGTACCAGTTCATCCTTTATTAATTTCTTTTTCTTTATAGACACTTTCAATTAAAAAATAATTCTAATTTTCTTTCTACTTTATTATGAAAAATGATTTCATATAATACAATGAGGTATATAAAAAGAGCTTGCCTCTACATTTCTGTGGGCATCTTTAAAGAGTACTGAATATTTAAAAGGTCTTATAAATAGAAGCAGGATCCATATGGCAAGATAATAAATATTCATAAAAGAAAATAGATAGTTTGATTCTCTGACTCATTTTTGTGATTGCAGCACTGTAGGAAACAAATATACTGCTGCTCCATTCAAGTGCTGGATAACACATTGATCTGCCTGCCAGTTCAATCTAGGCACCCTGCATAAGAATATTTTTTCTTCCTTGCATCTCATAAACAGCATTGTCTTTTAGTTTTCTACTTTTTAAATATTAAGCTGTAAAGTTTCGGATTCCTTGGTTGGATGTGACTGTATGTGCAATGTACAACTTGAAAGGGGTATTCTTTGCAGATTTCTTGAAGAGTGTACTACATTAAAATGTATAAATTTTGCACAACTGACATAAAAAAAAAGAAACTCCTTGTTGAGCATGGGGTGGGCCATGTGAAATTAATAATTTCTCACTCAGTTCATTTCCCAATGGAAACATGTCTACTAGACACAAACTCCAGCTTGAAATCAATTGCCACACTTGTTTAAAATCTCAGTTCCACAAATAGGTACTTTCTTTAAATATGCACTCAAGTTTCCATTAAGGCAGCTCGTGAACTGGGCCAGGGAGGCTCCTGTGGGGTGGTAGGCTGCATCTGCAAAAGGAGGCTTGTAGTCTAAACCTCATCATAAGAAAAGCAGTCTCCTTCAGATGGGACATCCGTAGGTGCCCAGTGAGCAGCAGAGTGCAGACCATGCTCCTCAAGCAGAGAATCTGGCTGCCCATTCTTGGGCTGCAGAAGGGTGCTCTACCACCTGCACACACCCTGATGTCTCAGATTGAAGAGGAGTAATTAAGTACTTGCTATTTTTGCTAGATTTGCTTCTGAAAAGACCATCCAAAATTAGTACTGGAGCCCACAGTTTTAACTCAGCAAAAACTGAGTCATGGGGAAAGGTTTCCTACTCATCTCAAACAGTTTTTCCTTATAAAGGCTGAAATTACAGCAAAGGAGAAAGACAAGTTATAATTGCTATCCTGCAACATTATCCTGGGACAGTGCTTTGGAATCATCCTCTCTCCTTAAACATGCCTTCATCTCATATTTTATGTACTTTACTCATTTTCCACTACTTTCCAACCTGCATTTGGCAAATTCATTAGGCTGTCTAATTCTTACTGACTGTTCATGCCATTCATTTATGCTTACATCAAACCTATATCCATCTTAATTGTTTTATCATCATGTTTGTGTTGTTATTACAACATAATGTTGCTTTTCATTATTAGTGAGAAAACAGGAGGTTTAATTTAATAGATTATTATGCCTTTGCTTTTCTAAATGGAAAACCACAGTATAACTGCATCTGAGTAACAACTTGTTATTACACACATTTCATGCTCGTAATTCTTTTGCTGATACTAGGCAAGTATTTTCAGCCTAAATTTTCCCTGCATACATTGTGGCAACAGTACTGAGCCCTGAGGATACATAGCCCTCTATTATTAACCTTCAAGAACTGGGGAATAATTATGGTTAACTTTTGTTGTAATTCAATTGTTGTTAACTGGATGCTTGTTACCACTTTCTCAATCAGCCCAAGATATAATGAGTAAGATGGATTTCCAGTGCATTATATAATCGAAATAGGTGTAAAAATGAATTAGGGAATGTTGCCATAAAGTCTCTTTGGTTATTACATACACACTCTAAAGTGACATAGTTAAACTACTTCTCAGTTCAAAAGATGTTTTGAAGATGAATAAGCAGCCCTGAAAAGAAATGACATTCCAGGTATCACTTTTCATTGCTCCTTTTCGGGAAATTTTGTCACTAGCGTCAGCTAATTTTCTAGCATTCCTCTCACTGCCATGGGCTACGGGCCTAAAATTAGTTGAAATATATCATTTGTACACACTGGTTCAGACTTAGGTCCTTTCTCTTTCAAACTGAAGGAAAGCTATATGCTTTGATGATACCACTGGAAGATGATGCTTATCTTCTCTCTTCCTTTCTTTTCCCATTATTTTCAACATGGGAAGTATAATGATATGGACATCAAACCTCCCAGTCCCCTTCTGGCCACTTTCCAAATATGGGAGAAAAAAAAGGTACCCTTTTTTAATCTAGTTTTGAAAATTAAATAGAAAAGAGAGAGGTGAAATATATATATATATATTCATATTTCTACCCTTAAGAGTGAAATTTATACAGAATCCCCATCATTTTCCTTTATGCTTGTTAAGGTCTTTACCTCACTTCTGTGTGGATGAATAGCACCTTATTTTTAACCAGTCTATTAGAGTGAGTAGAAAGACGTTGGCAGATATCCAGTATGGATCCTTGTCCTTTTCTCTTCAGCTTCCCTGCAGGGGAATGGCTCTCAACAGCAAGCTAAAGTTACTGATGGGTGGCAGGAAAAGGGCAGAAATGTTTTAGTGTCTTTTTTTTCTCCACTCTTCACCAGAAAATGTGGCTGTAACTGGATTACTAACTGAATTCACACCAGCATCAAAAGGACAAGAACTCAAGTTAGAATCCAAAAGGAAAAATTTAGGAAAGACAATATAGTTGCATTTTTTTCAGCCCAGCTGGGCCTGATGAAAATTGTTGTAAGATTTTTAAAGAACAGGCTGAAATAATTTCAGAACAATCAGAGGTTGTTTTTGAGAATGCCTGCTGAGGACAGGTGACACTTCAGAAGGTGTAAGATCCATGATTACAACACCATCTTCCAACAGGAGACACAGGAATTGCTGGGGAGCTAGAAGATGCTGTGTTCAGCTTCAGAGCCAGGAACACTATTGGAATGAATTACTAAACAAACAACTTCAGACCCTGGGAAAATAGCAAGAGTTTAAGAAAGAGCCAAGATGAATTTCTAAATAACATATCATATCAAACTAATAATTTCCTTCCTTGATATTGTAAAAAGTCTAAAGAAAAGTGAAGAATCAGTAATGTGACATCACTAGACTCCAGTAAGCTTATATACACTTTTTTGCCTGACTTTCTTGCAAGCTAACTAAGAAACACAGTCTAAATGAAGCTAATAAAAGAGAGTTCAAAACTGTTTGTATAAACATGCTTAGAAAATAGATATCGACAGGTCACCGTGACACTAAACAGAAGTATTGGGCAGGGCTTTACACAGTTCCTGTGAACTATTCATTGTTTTCACTAACTATGTAGAAGAAGAAAACATTAATGATCAAATAGAAAACTTTTTAAACTTTAAGAGTACTCTAAACTGACCTTGTATTGAAGAATAGGATTAGAATTTAAAATAATGTTGATCAGTTGGAGTTATGGCCCCAAAATACTGGGTGAAATCCAACTCTGACTTAGGCAGGAATGATCAGCTGTGCAAAGAGAGGGTCGGAGAAAGGCACCCTGCAGAAAAGGAGCTGCTGCTTCTAGTAAATCAGAGCTGAATATGAGCTGACATTGCTATATACATCCTGAAAAGGCAAGTTTTCTCGTGGAGAATATATATGAGCATACGGTGTACAAAGCACACAAAAGTAATCCTGTAACTCTGGTTAGTACTGAGTACACATCAGCCAAAACACTTTGGACACTCAGGCTTCAGAAAAGACATAATTGAGAGAAAAGCAACAAATACAAGCTCAGGTCTACAACTTAGGATGTCTGAGGGCAGATAGAAGAAATGGAGGTTGTAAGTGGGAAGTAGACTGAAGGGAGACATCAAGTCAGTCTTTCTTTTTGAAAAAGCTGCTGCAGAGATGAATGCAATGAACTGGTTTCCATGTCCCACGTGGACGGAACAAAAAGTCATGAGCTTAAAGTACAGGATGAGAGATTTTCTTTAGACTACAGGAAAAGCTAATTTACAGAAAGGAGATTGATCTGGAGCAGATTTTCTGGAAAGGTGTGAGGTTTTCCTTGTTGGAAGTTTCTGAGACAATGCTAGATATACCTTGTCAAGACTGACATTCACTTTCAGACCTGTTTTTCTAATATTCTGTGACACTGGGGCATCCATTATGCAAAAAAAAAAAGACACAGGGCAATGGCCAGAACTTCTGCTCAGACTTTCAGTGTTCACCTCCCTTTCACTGGGACTCACCCTTTGCTTTCACCTGCTGCCCAGAGTGTTAAAGGTGTGATAATAAACCAAAATGCAATTTATTAATTAGCTGAATAGCATTTTGACCTGACATAATAGAAGTGGTAATTGACATCTTTAATGAGAATTCATTAACCTGAGACCTGTGTCTCAGGTTAATGAGACACAGATTGTTGTGGGGATCCTGTAAAGGTTTTCTCTTTTCCATAAAGCAGACACTACAATTTCACAATCTATATTATTGCCTCTATTTGTATACTTTGATTTTTTTTTAATGATTGATGTTATATGTTCAGTGATTTTTATGAAGGTCTAATAGATGTGACAGCTCTTCCTCTGGGTGTGCACAGATAGTCTTGTTTTCTAGCATTTTTTTCCATCTAGACGCAAACCTGTGTGTAATCAGATACAGAAAGCAGACTTTTGCCACCACCTTTCCTTCTTTCATGTCATTGGAGAAAAAAATGGGGACAAGAGGTTGTTTCAGACAAGAGGTCATTTCATACATTGATCAGAGGATCAAGTCCAACTAATCAAACCCATTTTCAGTTAGTGCTAGAAAAATAATTTCTGACACAATCACCTAACACATGTATACAGTAATAACTATCTTGATTATAAATAATTTATTCATTTTTTATGTTGCCAGTTTTTTATTTACTCATTATTATATTTCCCAAAAGTATTAGCCATAAGGGGTCATGACACAGTATGGTAAGGAAGACTTAACTTGGAAGCATATACCCAACTAGGATGTTCATTGAAGAGATTATTTGGACTCTGCGAAAACAAGCGAGTCGGGCACTTTTACCGCGGTGCTCTTAGTAACACAAATATAAGCTGTGTTTTAATCTCAAAACTACTTAGTAGCAGGCTCTGAAAGGAAGCTCTGAGTAAGAGGGGAGCTGGCTACATCATCAGACATGGCAAATCCCCAGTCTGGCTTTGCATCAGCCAGTTTTGAAACTCCCTGTTTCCCTCCAATGACTGTAGTGGGACCAGTGATAAGCACTACACCACTGCCATGGCAGTACCACTTTCCTAAAACTTGGCGATGCCACCGGATACCAAAATGATCAGGAGCCACAGTTTTCCTGCAAGATGCAATACGAATCTCGTACTCCTCTCTGCCCCTCTTTGCAGAGCTTAGCCCTGTCCTGCACCATCCTGCATCCCTGCCCTGCTCCATCTCTTCCCTGCACCCTCTGTGGGGCCAAGGCACAGATGCCTGCACAGTTTCCCTGCTCCAGCTGTTCATTACTTCCAGCTGTGCAAAGGGAAGGACACCAAAGGGGTTATGCTTTTTCTCTTCCACCTGGAGTGGCTTTCTAGATGAGCTCACTGAGGTGAGGTGAGGTCGGTGTCCCCGTCTCTCCTCATGCTGAGGTGTCTACCACAGAAGGAGGTATCACAAGGACACTACCTGCCCTCTTGGCCTGATCAGAGTGTCTGGGAAACTCAGGACCACTGAAAGGGGTGGGAAGAGGGAGACTCACAGTCCCATGAAGCCCTACCAAGCTTCTGGCCAAAAGTTCAGTAAGATGCTGAGTGGTATTCTGATATATTTTTGGTTTAGTAGAGTGACAGAAAATTTAGACTAAATTTAGACTTTTAAAGTTACCAAAGAACGCAGCAGGCCACATGACTGTCTGTTTTTTACCCATCCCTAGATGATATCTATACAGATAAGATCATACTGTTTAAACAAATAGTTGCATACACAAGAGTTGATTTTCGTATCCGTGCTAAGGAAATCACCCACAAATTAATTCTTGATGAAATAACATGTCCTATGGACTAACACATATTAGTCCTGAATTAACAGTTTATCAGCCTGTAGTTGCCTAGAAAATCAGGTGCTGAGCAGAAGGTATAATGTCCATCCTTTCTTAGCTAGAAAGTAACAGCCATGAAACGCCCTGAGTCAGCTGTTTAAAAACACATATACCCACATCACTACGAAAAGACTTCTCATTACAGCTCTGCGTAGCCTGCTCCATAGCTCCTCAATACTTTATCCAAGAGAGACCTGAATGAGAAAGTGTGGCTAGGCCACTATTGCACCTCATTTCCGCACCAAGAAAACTGGGAAGAGGACACCTTCTTACAATGCTAGAGGTACTATCAGGCTAAAAATCACTTAGTGATCCTGACAGGTCCATACAGCTTTACAGCAAGGCCGTAACTTTGCACATAGCAATGCATAGTCACTGTCACATCAGTATAATGGACTGAGCAGTTTTACGAGGCTTTTGAATTACTATTTTAGTTGAGCTCATATTTATAAGAAAAGAGTTATAA
>NW_009187133.1:0-7328 GCF_000690835.1 Fulmarus glacialis | reverse complement strand
TCTTTCCCTTTGCCAGTGACCTGTTCTTGTCCATAGTTTGTGCTCCAGTTTTCCTGCTTTGATTATGCAGCATCATGCATTATACAATGGTGTCAGCCTAGAAATGGAGAGCATTAATTCGGTGTGTCAGACAATGGGCACTTCCTCCTGCAGAGTGGTAGCTTCAGAAATGGTCTCATCAGAAGTATCTTTGGACGTGCGAAGCATTTGTTATGAGGCAGTAATGATGGTGTCTCTATTTGCCAGCTGTTCTGTGAGAAAACCTGTAAAGGTGAAGCATCACTTTCCAGGGAGAACCTTTATTGCACTCGGCCACTTGTATTAAATTTTAAAAATTCAGCTACCAGAGCTAGCTCCAAACAGTAAATATCCGGATGCAAGTAGAATACATTAAATAACAAATAAGTGCAACTCATATAGTTTACCATACCAGAATGGGTTTATTTACAATCCATTTTGATGATAAAGGAAAAATATACTTGTGTATATGCATTTACAGTGGCAGTATGGATTAGGGGGACACAACATAAAATATATTTTTGTGCAAAGGAAATATCAATGATTTCAACTAAACTGAACGCAGCAGTTTTAGTTTGACCTTTTCATGCGATCAGTGATGTTTTCTGCTAAGCTCAGCAATTAGGTAAAAATGTGAAAGCTTGGCACAAACGAAGAAAATTATCTTAGAGGTCAAGTATGCAGATTTTTTTCTGAGATATAAATATCTCTGGTGTTTCAGCATCTTACCTAGTAGAGTACAGTATCATGTCATTATACTCTATGTCTATCTGTCAGTCTTAAATCAACAATCTTTTTTTTTTGAAAAAAAACCTTTGAAGATGGAAATTTTACATCTATGGGAAAGATTAGATCTGTGACAAAATCCCAAAGCAACAGGAGATGTACTTTTAATCAGAAAAACCTCATCCCCTGCACCCATGGTTTTGCTTTCACTCAAGTCCTCTCACACAAGACTGGCATGCATACATGCTGCTGAAAGTTATTGCTTGGAGTGTGTGCCATAGTTGTGCATAGATTAATTTGTCTTAGCAGGTTGAAAATTGACTAAACCATGAAAAAAGAATAGCCAAAGCCATCTAATAAATTGGGCAAGAATTACTCTTGGTTCCTCCATTTAATTTGATAACAGATGCTCATTATACACTGTCACTGCAGAAAAATAAGAGACTTCGTTTTGTAATGGATTATTGAATAGATTTGCAGTGACGGTAAGGCAATAAACTAAAAAGTAGATCAGCCATTTTTCAATTAGATTTATATGCTCTACTCACCAGCTTTGTATATTAAAGGAAGAAAGCGAGACTATTTCACATGGAGGTCTTTTTACAGCGTTTAGTCCAGGGCAACATGTTGGTTGCTTTGGTCGCAGCTGAGACCCAGGCACTAGTTCACTGGCTGTATAAAATGTGTGTCTATAAAATACATGAGGCCAGCAGTCTTTTGATAGTCCTTCACATGGAAACTATTAGTCAAATTCATCCTACATGTAAGTTCATGAAGCCAGTGAGCTTAACACTACGGATAATTTTCCCTCAGAGCATTAATGGCAAGGTGGCAGTCTTTCAGAGACAGTTGTCGCAGCTGCACTGAGGAGGGGAAGGGAGGAAAACTCTTCGCCCTCACAGACATGCTGCTGTCCAAAGGATGGGAACAAATGAAGCGTAAAAGCCAGTTTGGGTCCTTCTACCAGATATTAAGTCTCTCTTTTAAAAACATCGGTCAATTAGACTGACATTTCCACTTAACCTTGTGAAACAGAACAGGTTTTCTCCTTATTGGCATTTAAGTAGGGACATCATGTGTGCACTCTTCTGTAGCTGTGGCACGGCTGTCATGTAAGCCATTGAAAGATTGAAATCCCTGTCTGTTTCCAAACTATTTCTATTTTTAGATGATAAGATTTCTTTCATGCCAGTCCATTTTGGCACCTCTATGGCTCCTGATGTAGGGCACAAATAAATAGGTTTATTGCAGGCTAGAAGCCAGCTGCTGGCAGGCTCTGGGTCAGCTCTGGACCCCTTGTAAAACATCCAGCTTGGAAAGAAAGGGGTGTTGCTAACATACTTCCTAAATGATTTAGAGAAGGTCAGTTGAGGATGCTAACATCCACATTGTCAAAGTGGAAAAGCAAGCCATAGCAGGGCTAAAAATATTAACTTCTCTAAGGTTAATGTTTTGATTTTAAACTCTAGACTACATAGAAAAAAATCACACCAAACCTAGTGAAATACTAGAGCAGAGTCTCTAAATACTTTACATCATTAGGACAAATATTTTTCACATGTGAAAAAGAAGGTTCTATTTCACTGACATTTTAAATTTGTAAGGAATCACCACTCTTAGTTTCTGTTCTTTCCGTAGACACAGGCAATCTGCCTACTGAATTCTGACATATGTTTTAACTACAAACATACACAGAATTGTTTTGGGTTTTTTGGGGGTTTTTTTTGGTTGGGTTTTTTTTTAGTGTTTATTTCCTGCCTCGCCAGAATCCATGGAAAAAACAAAGCTTTTGCTCAGCAAATTATTTCAATAATCCTAAATGAAAAGAAGAGTTAAAGGCACAGCATTTGGTGTTGAACAATATTTATTCTTAACATCTTTTCACTTCTTTTGAACTGTTTTAACTTCAGAATTTTTCTTTACTAAAATTTACTAAAACTGAAACTCATTTTAGACTGAAAAATGAAGAGGGTTCCTTTTGAAAATGCTGAAAGAGAATGTTTTGGTATCTGTAATTCTTAATTAAGGGATTTTGTTTGCAGGGGAGAAAGGCTGAGTTTATAGAAACAATTTATTGAAATATTTTGAACAACCTCAGTCTGTATAATTCCTTAAAAGTCAAAAAAGTTTTGTTTAAAACATGAAGAGCACATGCCATCACCTCATGCCTGGAAGGGGCACCACATGCAAGCAAGATAAACAAGGTAATAAGCATCCATAAGATCACCGAAATACAAGCATGCAACGACCTGCTTCAATCTCATGCCAGAGTTTAAAGGAATTGATAGTCTATATAATATCTGCATGATGAAATTCCCCAAAAGGAAATGATTTTTTGAAGGATTTTGAAAGAATATATAATTTTAGATTAATAACCATATTCCCCCTCCAAATATTATTATGATATATTTGCTAAGCTATAGCTGAAGTCCTGATAGAACTTTTCTAAGTTTTAAAAGGACCTTGAAGGATGTGCTGGACCTGAAGGGATTTTATCACCCCAGTCTCTGAGCACCATAAGGAAAAAGTCTATCAGCAGAGTAACTAGACTAGAAAAGACAATCCTGTGTCCTCCCTCCTTTTCTCCCCAACCACAGGTAACGCAGGATCATCCAGAGTCTGCTCAAAATGTTCACTGCTTGCTCAAATTTGTATTACAGGAAGCATAAGTCTGGTGAGTAATGAACCTTCAGTAATTACTTGATGATAATGGCTGAAAAGTTCCTGTGTCTCTTTTTTTCTTAACAACTTCAAACCTAATTACCACATTCTCTGCAAGCTGAAAAAGGCATCTTCGAAGAACTACTAACCGAATCATGCCATTTTTTAAACGCTGATCTGTTCCTGAGACCTGGCTGTATTACAGTTCATGTCTGCTTAATAAAGAATTGCACTGGTGCAATTTTTCCATCTGGCAAGGTGCTATGCAGTTAGAAATAAAGTTGCCACCGAAACCAGTCCTGGAGCTGGAATGATTTCCAGAGCTCCTGAGTCCTATTCCTCTCTCTGAGGTGGGAAGCATGTAACAGAAAACCTCAGCTCTCACACACCACTCCTACCCACAGCGAGGCTTTGACAGCACCCAAAAGGACTGCTGTTGTGTCACCGTTTCAAGGAGTCACAGCCAGGCATCCAAGGCAGCAGGATCGAGAACCAAAGTGTATCCCACTATTGGATTTTCTCCATCTATACCCACAGAGGGGGAAGACTGGACAGTGAACAGTTGCTGTTCTCATTAAATGTATGTTTTCTGGTCTCCAGGAGAAAGGGAAAGGCTGTACAGTCCGCATGCCAATACCCAGCCAGACTGGAAGTAGCTTGGATCCTGGAAGGAGCCCTTGTGATGTGGTATTCTTCCTAGGTTAACTTACTGGTTTTCAGACCACAGAGACACTATGATTACCCCGTTGCTGTCTTGCTCCTGGTAGCCAAACTAGTTCATGCAAAGCTGGTTGAGCTACCTCTGTGTGGTATAAGACTGTGCTCTATCAACATGGGCTTTAAGACTAACAGGGACTCACCTTTCCCAGCAGTAAGTACTAGTACTTACCAATTTTTGTCCCGCTCCTGCAAGCCTCTCTGCTGCAAGTAGTGTTGCAGCTCCAGCTACTAAGTTACAAGCCTCACACTATTATGACTTCTGGTTTGTTTCTTAAAGTCCAATTCTTAAATGAGGCACGTTTGTTTGAAAGGATAAGGTTTTTCTCTCTTGTGACTAAGGAGAAAAGTTTCAAAAAATTACTCAAGAGAAACCCCATGGCTCAAAACCATCGAAAAAGCCCAGCTGAGCCTGTGGTTCCTGAACACAAGGGAAGTGTCAGCACTGCTTGTCTGAAAAATACAGTTCACTTGTTCATTTTTTCAGCCTTTGCTCTTTCACAACAAAGGGAGACTGTCTCCCATTGAGCAGTGTAAGTACACAACTACATCGATCACAAAATACATGCTAATTTGGTGTGCTTAAGAATAAAGGGCAGGTCAGAATGAAGCGACTTATTGTAGTTCTACATGCGCAAGAGCTCAGTGGGTTTAAACAACAGCCCCTTCTGCCATAATCAGGGTTCAAAATCAATGTTTAATTCAGACTGGAAAATGTGTTGCTTTGTACCCTGGACATAATTGTAGTGCAATCTATAGTGTGTTACCAGGCATTTCTAGCATGCTAGCCAGGCTTCGGTCTGTTGTTGTGTTGAGCTAGTCCATCTCCCCAGTTCACAGAGCGCTCCTCGCCATAGATCCACTGGCACAGCGGGAACCTCCCAGGCCCTTCTCCTTATGTGCTGCTTCAAACCCAAACACCACCAAATTCATAATCCGCATAGGCTGCAGGGACACGGAGACCATCCCCTCTGGTGCAACTCCCTTCCAGTTTTCAAGGGGGTAAGCTCTCATCTTCATCTCCCTTCCCAAAAGTCCAACAGGCACAGCAAGCTGGTTGAACTGTGCCTTCCAGCATTTCCTAAAATTTACTTTTTCCAAATTGAATAGATTTAGCAAACCTACCTTGCAGCTGTCATAAGCATATCAAGGAGCTTTCTAGTGCTGGAAGGGAGTCTTCCAGTGCAAACATTTTACAGCAAATCCTGAAGTTTCTGTTTAGATTAAATGCATGGGAAGAGAATGGCAATGTATTTATAGGCTTCTCCTATTCACAGTTAAATCAACAAAGTATTTCCCTGGCTCTTAATTTTGCATCTGGCTATCCTTATTAACTCTTCTGGAGTCTTATCTCATTTACAGTGGTAAAAAGGAAAAAGGAAAAATAGGTGAAAAATAAAGATATCAGATTCCCTGTACCAGCATTTATATATTGGACTGCAAAGCCTTTGAAATTTGAGGGGTTATAAAAACCTAAGTAATGCCAAACCCTTTGTTCTTCACAGTGTCCTGGTTTTGGCTGGGATAGAGTTAATTTTCTTCCTAGTAGTTGGTATAGTGCTGTGTTTTGGATTTAGTATGAGAATAATGTTGATAACACACTGATGTTTTAGTTGTTGCTAAGTAGTGTTTATGATAGACAAGGACTTTTCAGCTTCCCATGCTCGGCCAGGTGCACAAGAAGCTGGGAGGGAGCACAGTCAGGAGAGCTAACCCCAACTGACCAAAGGGGTATTCCATACTATACGACATCATACTCAGCATATAAAGCTGGGGGAAGAAGAAGGAAGGGTGGAACATTCGGAGTGATTGTGTTTGTCTTCCCAAGTAACCGTTACGCGTGATGGAGCCCTGCTTTCCTGGAGGTGGCTGAACACCTGCCTGCCGATGGGAAGTAGTGAATGAATTCCTTGTTCTGCTTTGCTTGCATGCGCAGCATTTGCTTTACTTATGAAACTATCTTTATCTCAACCCACGAGTTTTCTCACTTTTACCCTTCTGATTCTCTCCTCCATCCCACCAGGGGGGAGAGAGTGAGCGGCTGGGTGGTGCTCAGTTGCCAGCTGGGGTTAAACCATGACAACAGACTAACAAGAAATTTCATGCATTTTATTGCACTCACTTAGATTTCACACTGTTTGTAAACCAGAGCAGGATGTGTGTTTAGAAAACTAAAACACATAAGTAATATAAAATGTTTTTCAATTTTCCAGTCACATGAGAATCTAAAACACTTTCCAAAAAGGCCTATCCTTGATCTTGTTTGTTGTAAGAAAAAGAGAAACCGAGCTCTTTAGGCGAAGGACTCTGCACGTCCACATGCAAGGGTGCAGTTGCCTCTGGCAGCCCATGCAGCCTGAAGCTTCAGAGCAAGGGGGAAATGACAGCAGGGCCAAGACACGGGAAATACTGAGGGTATTCATTGTCTTCATTATTCATTTGCGTGACAGTTCACATGGAAGGGTGTGCAGGAGGGATGCTGAAGCTCTGCCAGGTCGACCAGGGAGCAATGGTATCCACCCGGCAGAAAGCCATGGCATCTCTAAGCTCTGCACCCACCATGACGGACACAGCTTCCCATACAGACGTCCAGCGGGAACACGCAGCTGCCCAGGTGCCCTGCTCTTAAGCCAGTACTGGCCAGCAGCAGTGAGCACACCTGTGGGAGGTGCGCCCAGGTTCCTATCAGGAAGAGCGAAGAGAGACAGACTGCTGGAATCGCACCCTACCTCCCCTGGGACAGGCCAAACAGGCAGACAGGACGTCTGACACAGAGGATTCCCTATCCTCTCTCCGCCTGGCGGAACACAGGGAGTTAAGGGATGGGGGCAATGGCAACACGTTCCTCCCTGGCGCAGGCACATCTCCTCTGTGACTACCCCACCTTCCCCAGTGCCCTTGCATAATAGGTGTGAGGCTCTGCAAGTGGAACTGAACAATGACGAGGACAATGGTTCATCGGTTGGACTTGATGATCTTAGAGGTCTTTTCCAACTTTAATGATTCTATGATTCTATGATTCTATGATCTAGCTTGGAGGTGTATCCAAGGTTGAGTTAGCCTACGCCCTGCATCAAAACCGCTTCCATAAAGAAAAAAGATGGGTCGCTGTCCTAGGAAATTCTCTCCTGAGGGGAACAGAAGGCGCAATATGCAAACCAGACCCACTTCTTAGTCAAGTCTGCTGCCTCCATGGGGCCCGGCTT
>NW_009187132.1:0-7894 GCF_000690835.1 Fulmarus glacialis | reverse complement strand
TCACCAGCCTCTTCATCCTGGCGGGGTGACCTGTAATAGACTCCCACGATGATATCTGCCTTGTTGGCCTTCCCCCGATTCTTACCCATAAACACTCAACCCTATCGTCACCATCATTAAGCTCTAGACAATCAAAACACTCCCTAACATACAGGGCTACCCCACCACCCCTCCTTCCTTACCTATCCCTTCTGAACCGTTTATTGCTATCCATTGCAGCACTCCAGTTGTGTGAGTCATCCCACCATGTTTCCGTGTTTGCAACTATATCATAGTTTTCTAGCTGCACAATGGCTTCCAGCTCCTCCTGTTTGTTGCCTATGCTGCGTGCACTGGTGTAGGTGCACTTCAGTGGGGCTATTGATCCCGATACCTTTTTGGGGGGTGAAGCCCTAATTCCTACATGACCATTCTCAGGCGCTTCTGTGGTTTCTAACACATCAATAACCCTTGCATCTTTGCTGCTGCATAGATCTCCATCTCCTACCTCCATTGAGATGGCAGACTGAAGGATCTAGCTAGCACACCGTCCCTCAAACATTGGCGTGCTGCCCCCAGGCTTATCTCTAGCGAGCCTGGTTTTATCCCTTTCCCCCTTCAAATCTAGTTTAGAACTCTTTCAATGAGCCCTGCTAACTCCTGTGGAAAGACCCTTTTCCCCTTTGAGACAGGTGTACCCCATCTGTTGCCAGCAGGCCTGGTGTTGTGTAGACCAACCCATGACCAAAACCCCCAGAATTCTGCTGGTGACACGAGTCTCTGAGCCACGTATTGATCTGCTGGCTCTTCCTGTTTCTTTCTTCATCATTCCCTGCAACTGGAAGCATAGAGGAGAACACTATCCCAATCAGCTCCTGATCCCTTAACCAGTCACCCCAAGGCCCTTAAATCTCTCTTGATTGCCCTTGGACTTCTTGTTGCAACTTCATCGCTGCCTACCTGAAAAATCAATAATCGATAGTAATCTGAGGGCCATACCAGGCCCATACCAGGAAGCTTTCTCTTCACATCTTTAACTTCAGCAGATTTCCCTAAGAAGTGGGTCTGATCTGCATATTGGGCCTTCTGTTCCCTTCAGAAGGGAGTCTCCTATGACAATGACCCATTTTTTTCTTTAGGGAAGCAGTTTTGACGCAGGGCATAGGCAGGCAGTCGCCTGGAGCAACACCTCCAAGCTAGATGAACCATCATCTTCATCGTTATTGGGTTCCACTTGCAAAGCCTCACACCTGTTACGCAAGGGCATAAGGGAAGGTGGGGTAGTCACAGAGGAGACGCGCCTGCTGCAGCGGGCAGGAACCTGTCGCCATTACCCCCTATCCCTTAAGTCATGCATTCACCAGGTGGAGGAAGGACAGGGAATCCTCCGTGTCATGCGTCCTGTCTGCCTGTTGGGCCTGTCCCAGGGAAGGTAGGGTGCGATTCCAGTAGTCTATCTCTCTCAGACTCCCTGGTGCTCTTCAACCTACTCACCTCCTCCCGGAGCTCTGCCACTAAGCGGAAGAATGCCTCTCCCTGGGCACACCTCCCACCCGATACTGGCACAAGAGCAGGGCATGGCTGCAGCCTGGCACCCGGGTGGGTGTGTGCCTTTAACTACATCTGGCATCTGTATTAGCATCTTAGCATGCATCTGAGTTATCCTGATACATTGTAAACACACTGCACCCGAGGTATACAGCAAGAGAATATAAAGATTTTTTTTTTTTTTAGGGCTTGAAATTTGGCAAAAGCTTGCTGTGGATGAGTGATCCTACTTATTAGGGGTGACTTTTAACAACTCCAGTCCACAAATTAATGCTGCCCTGTGGGGAAAACAAAGAAATTTTTTTAGAAAAAATGTTGTCTTTGCATTTCTTTACTTCTTGCCATTTTTTCTTTGTTTGATGTATCAGTTTCTTCTGCACTGCTTTCTCTCCTTGTTTATGGACTATTGATGCACAACACTTCTTTGATCTTAGAGTTGGTACTTGGCTGTCAGTAAGAAAGATGAGAAGCAAAAGTGTGAAGGATTTTCCCAGGGTAGGACAAGAGTTATAGCCGTGTCTCTAAGTGAGAAACTTAGGCAGTCAAAGAAAAGTTGGACTGCAGAAAAGTAGAACAAGACTATCACTTTGTTTTGGGAGATAATATAGTTTGAGTTACGTGTTTAAAATGGTTATTAAGATTGGTTTATATTCAGCTACTTTGAATTGTCCAACACTTTCACTATATAAAATAGTGAGGGTTTTTTGATTTATTTGGTTTTTATCTTGCCAGCTGGCCCACCTTTTTCCCATAGTTTCTTGCCTCCTTTGCAGTGTTATGCTAGATATAGGAGAGAAAGTTTTCCACTTATTCTGATTGGAAAAGTTTTCTCAGAAGGCTGGCTCTTTGGTTTTTAACCTTGGGTTGTTTGTTCAGTATTGGTTCAATCACCTTCTTTAGCAAGAGAGCATAAAATTTGTTTAACAGTGCAAATGTCTGGCCTAGCCTAAGTTTGCTGAGATTTCTGGACACATCTAGTACTGTTTGTATAGATATACCATATTTATCTACATGGAGATTATACTGGCATTGCTGCAGTACTGATTTGCACTAGAAATGTGATGCCTGTAGGTACCAGCATGCTCAGGTTCTAAAAAGGGTTTGTTGATACTTTGAATTTCAACAGAAAAGACAGGGGAGAGAGGACATTAAAATTCTGCGGAATAATTTCTTTTCTTCAGCTTTGTCACTGAAAAATTTTAAATCTGAATCTTGGTTCTTCTCTCCCCTCCACCCAGGAAATTTTACATTTGAAAAAGAGCCTGAAGGCTTAGTAACAATTTAGTAAGAATGCAAGAATGGCACCATCTTTCCTGATAAATTTTCATCTCATAAAGATTTGCTTCATTCTTTAAAATGAGGAGGAAGTTTCTCTTTCATGGTTTGCCACAGTTGAGTCCTATGATGGGTATTATATAATGCATATGATTTACACATATGCTTGATTTTACATTCATCTAAACTACAACGCTTGTCTGTTGCTGCCTTGATGCCATTGCAGCTATAGTCCTGTCCTAAAGTGAAGGCATATGGGTATCTTTGTAGCTCCAGCACTGCAGGTAGGAATATTAGAGGTATGATTTCACTTATTTGAAGTTATCAAAATGCTGGAAGCAGAGATCAATGCCAAATAGATAAGCTGATTAACTACTTTTATTTTCTCTCTTAGAAGATTGGTTATATCAATAAGAAACACTGAAAATATGTCTTTAAAAGAAGTAATTTTTAGGGAGCCAGACAAACGTAAAGTACAGTTTGTCTGGTTCTCTGAAATGTTGACTGATAGATAAATATTAGTTGAGTTGGAGTGACTATGATGAGTTTCAAAAGAAAGACAGACTAGAGTATTGTTTCAGTGGTAGAAGTATGTCTATATTTTTCTCATAACTTTCTAGGGGAAAAAAAAAATCTTATGCATGTCCTCCTCAGTTTGAATTTGTTCAGGCTAGCTGCCAATTTAATAAATGACAAAAATATTGTTATGTTAGGATGTTGCCATGAAAGCATTGTTCCTGATATATACTTGAATATAGTAGTAATAATATTGTACAGTACTGTATATGTACTATACATATGCATTTTTTTCTACATCCAATAATTATGTGGAATAATTCAGCTTCTGTAATTTATTTTGTTAAAAGATATGCTGGTTTTATAGCATTCATGGATGTACATGCAATTTATAAATTTAAGACACTAAAACAATTTATTTATGATTTTTAACTTCCACTGAAACTGTAGTGTCATGATGGTGTGTACAGAGTAATATCCTTGGACTTCCTGAGGCCTTAGCTGGCAGAGTTGTCAAATTAAACTGGGACATTTTGTAAATGTATCTTTAATAAATACATATGTCTGTCATGCTTCCCTACTCAGTCTTATAAATCAGACTGTATCTAGCTGTCAGATACTCTCAACCCAGTTGTCCTAATCTGTCAAGTAAAAATTATAGCATCTAGGCTCACATCCTTCTCCGAAAATGTTTATTTATACCAGTGACATGTCAAGGACACACAATTTTTTTTTCCCCCAGCAACAAAAGCATTAACAGCTGGCTCAAGTCCCTGCCAGGAGGACAGTGGCTAATACATAGAGAGAATTTATAATGGAGGAACACATGAGCCAAGCAAAAAAAATGCTGGATAGCATTTTAAAAAATTCTTGCTAAATGCCAGATATTGAGCATTCAGGCTTGTCTTAGTATACAATAGTAATTCTATGCCATTCATTATCCTCACTCCCATTCATTTACAGATGAGCCTGCACTCCTGTGTTGCGGAGGTGTAGATGTTGCCTCCAGGTTTTGTTTCTCTGCAGTCTCTAGTAATTAACCATTACAGTTCTAATGACACATCAGACACATCATAAACTATTGCTGTAGCTTGACAGGAGGAGTTAACAAGCTATGGAGAATATGAAGCTATTGTTTATCCTAGTTCCATCAGCTCTCCCTGAACAGAGAATACGACATCAGAGGTTGAGAGTCAGAGGTGGGGAAAAAGAGGATGAAGGAATCCTTGGTATTTTTAAAAGAGTAAAGCTTTTTATTATACATGCATGAGCAGATGTTAAAGAACATCACTTGACACTTTTCTTTTTTAGCAATTTTAGACTGCACTCTATTTAAAACAACTACTAAAACTCACCTGCATTCAGTTTAAGACAGGAATAAAATGAATCTTAGCTCTCTGAAATCTGGTGCCAAAATAAATAAAGAATCAAAATCCCAGTTTATTTCAAACTTGCAACTCATTCTAGTCATCCTAACAATACTTTTTCATTTTTCTTTTTTTTTTGTCTCTGAGATGAATAAACTCTCAAGTACTTTTTTAGGTGTGATAGACTCAGCTTTACTTTGAGCTTTCCATTTATGTGTTCATGTTAGCTAGTTTCTGTGGTGATTTGCATTCTTTTGCCTAAAGGGTTTATTCTTGCAATGTCCTGTAAGATGAGAAAATGTAATTTCCTCTCTTTTAGCTGTAGTATAATTGAGAGAATTGCCAACTGTCCAAAATAAAGTTATAAAAATCTTTAGATAAAAAAGTTGGATTCCAGTTTGATATATTATGAGAGGATACTTAAGTTCTGGACATCTTATTCTGGATATACTGGAGGAAGTATGGACAAGAGGGAAGAACACCTGCCCCAGCAGTCAGGAGGTCTGTTCTTTCATGAGCCAAGGACCAGTGGGACAACATGAGGGACCTGAGTGTTGGGACTTTCTCTAGAAATCTGCCACAGCTTGTCTTGATCACTGTTTAAAACAAGGCCATAACTCTGCTTTCTACAGGAACAATGGCTGAAGGAATTACTTTCAGAAGAAGGGTGATACTTTCTCAATAATAATGACTTTATTGCCTCCATGCCAGAAGTGAGTGGAACTTGAGTGAATGCATTGCATATGGGAAAACAGAGTGGGAATAGCCCAGGGAGGAAGCACATTGCCTCACAATCTTGAAGAGGAGTTAATCACTTTGGAATCCCCACAGGTGTATGACATGGATTTGAACTTATCACAAACGAAATCTTTCATCAATGGCATTTAACTAGTTACCTCCTTCTCTGACAAGCTGTCCTGTTTAATAGAGAATAGCCTCCCTTTTTTAAACCCCGTTATAATTGTTTTAATAATATTATTTATAATGAGCTTTTGGAGAATTGAAATATGATAGCTGAAGTAAAAACATTCATCCTGAAAGTAAAGCATTTTTAAAAATCGGAACCCTGGAACCATAAAACGAAGGTTGGTTTGGGTTCCCTAGTATGGGTAACTTTTATACTGATATAGCCATTTGTTTGCTTTTCCTAAAAGCCCTGGGCTAATTCAAGCATAACCATACAATTTAAGGCAGGACCTGATGCAGAGCAGTCCTATGGACTGTGATAGGCTATGATGGATGTTCACTGTGATCCTTTCTGCCCTTGAGATCTGTGTATATCTGAACTAGCCACAAAGAGCCCACGAGACTTTTGAAACCAGATAATTAAATAACTGCAGTGCTGGTAGGTACCATGTAGCAAAAGTATGGATGAAAAGCTAGAGGGATATAGAAGAGAAACAGTGCAACAGCTTCAATCTCTCAAGCCAAAAGCTTGAGAAATGTAAATAAAAATTATGAGTGACTGATAAGAGAAAGAAACCTTGGTTTTCAACCTGATGAAACCTGGATTAGAAGCAGAAGAAGACAGCAACAGCAATTAAGTTTGGACAAATTCTATGTTTAGAGAGGGACAGACAAGATCAAAATCCCTCTCTATCTTGAAATCTGGTTAGTAGGAAAGCATTTAAGTACCTTAATTTTAAATTGGATAGGTTGAATGTTATTTGACTTGTTCACATGTGTATGATCTTTCTTCAAAATTTTACAAGGAAACCCGTCAAAAGTGGGCTGAAGAAGGGTCCATTGTAGATCCAGCCATATAAGGAAGCAAGGAGAGAGCAATCGACTTGGGGAATTCTACTGTTTTTCTTGGGGTAATAGCATTCCTCTCTGGTTTTAAGAAATCTAATTCCTTTTTGTTGTACTCTCGCAAATTCGTGGTAATAGTAACACTTTAAAGTGTACTATATGGATTTACACTCTTGAATTTTTTTCATAATGTTTCATATAAGTATTTTTCCCCAAATACACCACTGATATTCTTATGTGAAATTAACTTGGTGATTAAATTGCAGGTATTAGTTGCAGCAAATTCACCTTTAACATTCTCTAGAGAAGGGTGCAGTTCTTAAATACACATAGTGAATTAATCATGAGGTTGTTTCTCTGAACAAAAGCTGTATTTGAAAGAATTTATTGTGAAAGAAGTTGTATCATACATAATGAAGTGTTATAAAAGCCCTGAATGATTTCATGTGACTAACCCCACATTAGGCATTGGGAAATCTGTGCCTGGAACAGCTAGAAATAAGTACAGAGGGCCTGATGTAAAGCATGTTGAAGTCAATTACTTTTTTCCATTGTCTGCAGTGGACATAAGGTTGTTCAATTTCATGGGACGGAAAAAATTTATTTTATGGAACAAATATGCACAAAGAAACACAACTCATTCCTTAAATACGTGTGCTTGCTTCCTGATGGTTTTTAATGGGAAACACATGTGCACTGTGAGGTGAGCACATTGAATTACCTAGCTTTTTGAAGGGAATCAGTCACTTTTGCAGGGGAATCAATATCCAATAACACGAGCTGATCAACAGTGCTTGAGTTCAGTTGAGAATGCTGACAAGGTGCTGTGAGATACGAGCTTTCATTGGTTTTCTGATTCTTTAAAAATTAAGGGTTGAAGGAGCTAGACTGTCTCAGGATCAAGCATTGAATTTATGTCGTATCTTTCTAAATCTGGAAATGGGACAGTGAAAAGCGTTGCTGTATAGTTAATGTATAATCCTTCAGCTGCTGATGTAGCAGAAAAAAATGAAACGAACGGTTGCAAGCAGCATAAGGCTTTAGCAATGAGAAAGAGCTCTAACAAATTCATTATTGTATACAATACAATAAAATATTAAAAATTCACTAGCTTTTGTGTCCTGAGGAACGGCTTATTCCTCCAGACTATGAGCCAGATCATGAAGATCAATCTCAGTAAGAGAAATAATTTTCGTTTGATGTTAAAGAAAGAATTCCAACATTTAATATTCACTCCCTAGGTATAATGATTTTTTAAAAACATTTTCTTTATGATGGACAGAACCCATGCCTTACTGTAGTATGCTATCCACAAAGGGGGTGTCTTTATCAATCAGCTAATCCACCAGTTCTGTCTAATGAATTATTGGAAAGCTGCTGTTGCACTTGTCATCTTGCACAGATTGCAGTCGTCCAAAGGGTTTTTTAAAATGTGTATCTGGAACGATGTCTCTTAA
>NW_009187131.1:28898-45816 GCF_000690835.1 Fulmarus glacialis | reverse complement strand
ACCCAAACTATTCTATGATTCTATGTTAAGCATGTGGTCTTCGCTAACTATTTAAACTCCTTTCTTCATAGTATCAACAGAGAAGGATACTTCTAAGTGTCTAAGAGATCTGTCTCTGTTAACAATAGAAGATGACTAGCTCAGATGGCATAGCTAACTTCTAGACAGTTAAAGCCAGGTGAGATGAATCCAGCCTGTAAGAAAAATGACTCAACATTATTTGGATAATTTTCTACAAAGGCCTTTGAAAGGACAAGATCATGAAGGAAGTTTAGTGTCATCAGAATTTTCTGTCTTTTGAGCCTCTTCATTGTTTGGCTTCCATTTAATTAACTAAGCTGATATTAGTGGAATTCTCACCTTCTTCAAAGTGTCTGCTTGAACTTTTGTTGGTCTAGGACCGGAATGCCCTGGATGTTAAAGGATTATGCCCTGTGATTTAATACCTTGTTTCTCTACATTTCTCTCCCTTCTTCTTTACTCTCTAGCTCAGAGACTGTCTTAGCTAGCTATGATTTTGTATTACGCTTGTCACTGCAGCACACTGCTCAGAAATCACAAGTTCAAGTTACCATTGTCTGCTTTTCAATGTTAAAACAAGAAACCCTTATTAAAGCCCTCTGTTTGCCCTTTGGAATACAATGCTCTCAGAAGTGTCAGGGGAATGTAAGCTTAAGCGGCCTATCATTATACGCTAATGCAAATCCTTTGTTGTTAATCTCGGTATAAGGAAATATAAAATTGGAATTACTTGATATGATTCTACTAAAATACTTGACATTGGATGTCTTGTAGCTCCCACTGGTGTTTGAAATTTTAGTCTACTGGCACATACTAGACAATGTTTCCTTTCAAATAAATTATCTAAAATGTCTTATGTATTTTTGTATAATGATTTCCTTGTTTCTTAAATGAAAGTGTCAAATACAGTTAAGTATTTGGACAAGGTACCTAGAGAGATGGTGGAATTCCTGTCACTTCAGTTTTTTTAAGAAAAAAATTCAATAAAAATCTTTCAAGATGGTTGATGAATGTTTGATCTTGCTTCAGAGATGTTCCATGGTCTAGAAGACTTCCAGGCAGAACTAAGAGTTGGTTATTTTGTATTCAAAATGAATGCTTTATTCCTGTTTGCAAATATGTAAATTCTGGTTTCTTAGGGAAAAAACATAATTTTTCAGCCAAGAGGCTGCAAGGTATAAATGCATTTAGTACATCTTAATCTTAAATTTTGTAATGTGAAGTTTCATGGAAATGATTGGAGTAGAAATCATTTTGGTTGTTGGCCAGATTTTAATTTTTTACTGCCCAAGCATTTTTCACATGTTTATTTACCTGAAGATGAGAGAACACTAACCAATTAGCATATGGTTATATGAAACACAGCAGATATTCCAGTTGGTAAAAATAATTTTAAATGTGTTATTTGTCATCAAGGTGCATGATATGTGACTAGCCTTTTAATGGCTTTTAGAAATGTGCTTCACATAATTTGAAACAAGCTTTCTTATCGGCATGTCTTGCAATTAATTTAATCTTGTTTCTGTTATTTCCGCAGTATTTTTCAATTCAGTGAACCTCATTACATTTGCAAGTGCATTAAATTAGAGTCTGGATAGAAGAAGAGAGATGATTATCAGTTAATTTAATTATGTTTCTACATTTGCCCATTTAATGATACGTCTGCCATTGTTGTTGCAAGCCTTTACTGCAGTAGCACTATGCAGAAATTCTTTCTGATTCAACGTAAAGTTTATGTTATCTGATAACTCCTGACAACTAGTGGAGGCACATGTTCAGTAATTTATGAGTCTAATCAGAAATCATTTACTTTAAGTCAAATGGCTACAGTATGGAATATTTTTACTATATTCACTACATTGTTATTATATTTTTTGAGTTTGCGTATGTGATAATGTTTTTACACAGCTTCACATCGTTAATTTCATTAAGAAACAAAACTTTACATTCTTATTTTAACTGAAGAAGCATGCCATTGCACAATTCTCTTCTAGACACAGTGTGGCTGAGGAATGTTCTTGCTTGTAAAGAGGAGGAAAAGAGCAAAGTAAGCACGCCCCAAAATTCACCATTATGCAGTCCTTCATATAAAATGCTCCTTACTTTTATTAATAAAATTATACGGTCATTTAGGGAGATGCTAAAACCTGAATTCTAGTACTCAACTTCTAATACGGTACCTGTCAATGTTACTACTTTTGGCAGTAACTACTAGTTTTATAGTTTTTTGCAACTCTACAGTTTTTTTCTTAAGGTTTTTGCCATATGTTTGAAATTTCAAGATGCATGGCATTTGCCCTGGCATCTGGAAATCCTAAGGATATATCTACTGAGATTCTCCAAAGCAGTTCTACATTACATGTGCAGCTACATACTGAAACATATATCAATTGCATAGCTCATTAAAGGCAGATCTGTTAAGGCGACACTTTTGATTTTTAGACATTTATAGATATCCAGTATTAAGTGAGAGAAACAGAGATTCAGCTGTGAAGTGCAAAATGTTTGAAGTTTTAAGATAGCCATTTCCTGGATTTTTAGTGTTTTAAGACCTAGAAGTAAATGGAAAAAGTATTAAAAAACGATAGCAGAAATAGCCTGTAAATAAGAAAACAAAATAAAAATGAAATCCAAATTTCACTAAACTCTGAGAACTGTTCTATTCCTATATTTTGGAAGTTAAAAAAATTAGTTTTATATTTACTATTTATATGTGATGAATCATTCTGTGAAGCTGGTTGCAAGGTAAATAATGCACATATATTGTGTACATTTTTAAGTTGTTCTTTTTTCTGAAAGTACTTGCCACTAGAAAAAGACTCCCATGGTATATTGAAAAGGATTTGTATACTTTAAAACACTGGATGACTTCTGGTCCCATAGCCACTTCTGTTAGTCTTGCGATACAGAGATATGATGGACTGTTTTGTAATGGAATAGGTACACTAAGCTTTTTCAAGAGAAACACCAGGCTAACTCCAAGTATTAAGAAAAAAAAAGAATCACAAATGAGACATTGGTGAATTATGAAGGATATCCGAGTCAGCTGGTTTTTTTCACTTGCAGACATGAATACTGGTCATTTACTTAATGTTTGGTTTTTTGCATGCATCTTTGTATTTCAGTTCTTCACTATCAGCTACATATTATGATTTGAGGTAAAGGCTAAAGATGATGAAGTGCTTAGTTAGAGCCTAGGGTAGCCACGGGAAATGCTGTGGTGCCAAGAGGTCTTTCAAGATACAAAACCACCACAGATTGTGTTTTGTGTATTCCTGAACATAGGAATAAGTCTAGATTTTCTCAACGATTAGCTGTTGTTGTAGTTAATATAGAAAACTACTGTTATATGGAACTGCCTAGTATTGGTATCTTAAGAATACGTAACATGGCAGGAAAATAACTTAACCTCTATCAGCATACATGTGCAAGAGATTAAATGAAGACCTTCGAATAATTGCTACATTTCTGACACGATAAAAAATGGCCATTTTGTTTGTAAGTTAATATTTTAATACTTCTGATACACATCATGGGAGCAGGTCCTTAAAAAAAAACATGGCAAATTTGGTATATGTTTGAAACTGAGAGCTGTGTGTGGGTGCAGAGTGGGAGAATCAGACTGAATAAATTCCAGAAAAATTGGATTTATTAAGTTGTCATTGCAGAAAACAATCATATTCTCACCTAAAGCTGTTAACTTCAGTGATGACGAGTGACCTGATAACCCAGAGGATTATTACTTATTATTACTTACTATGTGAAAATTAAAAATATTATAATTATTTCATAGCTTGTTTTTTTGTGAGGAGGAGTTAAAGTCAGAAGACCACCTTCTCTGTTTATCTTACAGGTATCCATTTGGGGTTTGAGGACTAACCATGTGTTTGTTTTGAGTTGCGACTCATGATTTTGTAACATTTGACACTTTTCAACCCTTTTTATTTTTCTAAATAAGTACAATGTTTACTGTTCAGCTCCATTGGAAATAAGTGTTTTGAATATCTGCCATTACCCAGGGTCTTGACAGAGTCCCTTAAGCAGAGTCCCTGGAAAAATTCCCATGGGCCAAAATGTAATGTTATGCTCCTTTATACTGGCAAAATCATCATTTAGAGACTGCAGGGCAGGGATGAATCAAGCCGTTTGTCCAAATACAGAAATAAAGCAAGGATTCATTAAATAGTTCTGACTGTAATAAATAGCATCTGATTACAAGAGTCTGCAACTAATGCTAAGGGCAGAAAAACAGATATGCTATTGCTATGGGTAGCAACCTGGGGAATTAAATAGACTTAATTAATAGATAGTGAAAATTTTGGTTAGCCATTTGATATAGTAGAGAATAAAATCTCTCCTTAAATGAGGAATCTCTACTTGGTTAATCATCATCCTATGTTACAATAGTTTTGTGTTCTCTACTTAACTTTTCTAGAAAATGTTTTGTTTGGATTTTTTTTGCTTTGCTTTGCTTTGCTTTGTTTTAAACCAGTGGTAACTTGTAATTGACTATGACTTATTTAATGATGCTTGATTCCTACTCTCCTTGTTCTTGTCAGTTTGCTTTTGCCATTTTTCCCCCCAGTTGATATTTTTGGAGGGACTGAAATGGAAAGATTAAATCCCTTAATATTCTGTGTTTGAAAAATACTGTGTTTTTCTTTCTGTCAGGAAGAATGCTTTCAAATCCCTCCTTGGTCTAAGCTGCTGTGCTTGACATCTTATTATTTGACTCAGCTGTTTCAGTTTCACCTTCACCCAGCTAATTAAGTAACTTATTGAATGTATTATTCAGTATTTGATTCCCCTATCTGAGTCGGTGAGAGATGGAATTTTAAAAAAAAAAATCCCCTTGATGGGATTAGTGAAAGGATTGTTGCTCTGACATGGTGGACTAAACTGAGAATGAGCTAATGAAGTTGGCAATATATGAATCACATTCTGTCATTTTAGTGAGCGTTTGGCTGCTGGTGAAAGTATGGGGATTAGGGTTGCTTTAAAGTGATCGTTCCTTAACTAACCAGATAGTGACCTGTTAATTGTTTCAGGACATCTGTACTGTGAAAGAGGTTCTTCAGTCTTATTTACATTTTTTTTTCCTCTTCAGCTGTTGTCCTGCAGGATATTGTATCATCATGTGTCAAGTCTAGATACGGGCTTTAGCTATTTATGGAGCTTGGCTTTGTTCATCATTTTGGCTCCGTTACCAACATGTATTACTTTCCAGTGCTTTTGGCAATTTTTGAATAATTTATTTCTCTTTCTGGGATTATAAATGTAAACAGGAGTGCTCTGCAAATGAGCAAAATCCAGTGTTCAGCTATAGGTTGTCCAACTGCATTCCTGATCCTCTGACTTTGACTGCATTTGTGACTAGTCTTTTGTATTAAAAGGGAAGTGTTACTACAACTAAATTAATTTCCTTTTTGCTTTAGAATATTTTTTCTTTAATATTTCCATTAAGCCTTCTGAATTAAACATGACAATATTCTCATCCACTTAAAATCTACATATTTTTATCATATTGGTTAAAGCAAACCTTTTAAAACAATTTTTTTCTAAATGCAAATTAACACAAAAATGTAATGTCACCAGAGAAATCTAGCCTAAGAGTATGACATTGATTTTTGATACAGAAGATTGAAGTTCTCCAGTGTATGAATCAGGTACAGCAAGGATTTGAGTCTCTTTTTCTACAATCCCAGAAAAGTTTTCTAGTCAATTTGCTGTTTATTGTTCTGATGCAAGTGTCTCCCTCTCCTCCTCCCACGGTTGGGTTGTCCTTTCAGTTTTGATCAGAAATACCTTTCTGGCTCTGAGAAGCCAATTTTGGCAATAGTCCAATGAAAACTGATAATTTCCAGTGAGGTGTTTTGATAGTGAAACTGGTATCTTCCACCAAAAAGCCACTGGAATAGTTCTAATCAAGTCTTACACAGAACATCTGGTACTTTGTCTCTAGAATAGTTCTTACAATATATGTATTCAAATGAAATAGTTTGAGTAAATCACAGTGCAAAAACAATCACTAGAAAATTCTTCTCTCTGATTTGATGTGATCCATATTTTTTCTACAGAAAAATAAAACCGGTACAGTTTTGTAGTGATTAAGCAGTGTGAACTACATTCTGAACAGTTTCATGGCAAAACAAAAAGCAAACTGTAGCAGCTTCTGTCTTTGTCTAATGAATGTTGCTTGTGCATTTCATTTTAAAGAACAGGGTAGTTCCTAAAGGAAAATTCTAGAGCTTTTAGAATATACATACACTTTGAATTTAGGGTAAAAAAAGTGAAGACCAATCACTTTTCTTGGTTAAGTATGTATTTGATATTTTTATTCTGGAATAAGAGTACATTTTGTCTGTTTTACCTTAATCTATTTTCGCTCTGAGCAGATACACTCTTTTGGATCTTGGTATGCCAAAGGAAAAGGCTAACTTTTGGTGGGAAGTGATAGCTTTGGAATAGACTTTGACCTCTTTGCCTTGTTTTTGCAGATAGAGTTTTGTTTGTCCAGAAGGTTATAGTTCTTTGCAAGGAAAAATAAGTAATTGGAATGGGATGTCTTTAGATTAGTATTCTGACAGGTACCTTTTTATACTCATCTTCTTGCTAATGAGAAGATATGTAAATACTTTATTAAGCTACTAAAAGATTGAGAACATCGTCCTTAATGAGACATGAAGTAGAAAAAATTAGACTATCAGTTTTTCAATAATTTGAAATAGTGAAAAATGTTAACTGTCTTATCATACTAACAAGGGTTCATAATATTTATAATTGTATCAGCAAACTAAATTGGTATGCAGTTATTTTCTTGTTTTAAACTTGTTTTGAATCTATGCTTTTTGCTTGCTTTCCTAGAGAAAAGCTCAATCTTACTGGCTAGCAATATTTTTTATTGCTTTATTCTAATGAGAAATATAAGTTAATACATATATAAACTTAGTGAAGTTTTGGGGATAATTTAATGAACAAAAACTTAGCTAGGTTTGTAGATAATTTAGTAAGTAGTTAGATTCTTTTTTTTATGTATGATTGTCTTAGAGCTTATGACATATTTGCACATTTGTATTATATAATAAAATGCTGAATTGCACTGTACTTTTATGCAATGATTTTATTAATAATTTGAACTTAAAAAATTCATGAAATGTCACTTTTTCTTTAACTTCTTCACTATTTATATAAGAATATATTAATTATGCTGTATAGGGAAATAAGCTTATCAAATTGTTTTTAGCTGTGAAATTTGAGCAATGACTTGAAATTTTGTCATAATATGTACTTCATGAATATATGTGGATTTAATTCATTTTCAATGGTGCAATGGCTTATTTTAGAACTTCAAATATTTTTTGTCTAAGGTTAAATATGAAGTGATTTATTTGTATTAAATGCTCTAAAAATTCTCAATTATATTTCAAAAACTATGTGTCCACCAGATGGTAAGAGCAATGCTAGCCTTTTCACGTGATGTGCTCTACCCAACCTCTTTGCTAAGGACAACTTCTTTTCATTTCTTTTAATATTCTTTTTACGTCCAGGTATCTTTCAAGACAGTTTTTTTCCACACAAATGTGTCTGTAGCTAGAAAATATGTCTGAGATAAATCTGCTAATCTAAATCTTCAAGTCTTTGTCCTTTCCTTCGATCTACAAGTACCAAGATGCACTCATGCCAGTATCACATTACATCATTTAGGTGTACAGAGGGAGAGATCGGTGAGGTACAATG
The DNA here is from genome assembly GCF_000690835.1 of Fulmarus glacialis. Taxonomy (NCBI): domain Eukaryota; kingdom Metazoa; phylum Chordata; class Aves; order Procellariiformes; family Procellariidae; genus Fulmarus; species Fulmarus glacialis. Next base: position 38,058 of record NW_009187131.1, on the reverse strand, counting down.
AACACAACTTTTTGCTGCATGTTTGGGGACATGGTGATTCACAGAAATTGCAAGTAATTACAAATAGAAGAGTAGGTAAATATCCAGGTTTTGCTAGTGCTTCCTCCGTATTTTCGTTGCTTTTACAAATCTAACTTTATTCATATTTTTTAAGTGCGTGACGCTTCAATTTCCAGTTCAATTTTATGTTCTTATCTTGGAATTCTGTGCTTACACTTCAAATATTAATGACTTTAAGTGTAAGTTATATTAATGAAGCAGTTACGTCTTTTGGGTTTAAGTATCATTAATTTTAGGAAACTACTTCTCATGTGAGTAATCAGAAGCAGCTGTTGGTTTTGCTGCAAAATGTTAATGCATAAATGAAAAGAAATAGTGAATATTTGCATCAGTAACTTAAAAAAAAAGAGACAGTTTGCTGTAAGCATACCTTTGCTATGCCTTGCTGTGGTCATATATTCCCAAAATCAAACACTGTTATTCTGTATGTACTTAATTTTTAGCTTTCAGTGTGCCTTTTTAATATACTATATTGAGATTTGTTGAAACTGTGCATACTAAAATTTTCTGAAATGTTTCTTCCTGAAATGAAAGACCTTAAAGGTACTATTCTAATAATATTTCAAATATTTCAAAACTAATTTAGTTTTCTACACTTTGACTGTTTTCAATCTGTAAAGGGTAATTTTAGTCACAAAGCTGCTGTAAGTTGTTTTCTCACTGACGTGTTTGTCCTCTAGAAGATTTGCATTGAATATATGTCTCTGGCTTGAAGTAAGCCCATTTGCAGCAAGGCACCGTATGGTGAATTTAAATATTAGATACTAGATTATATACACCTTTTACAGACTGGGGGAGACTTTCTTGCTTGGGCAACATATTTTAGCAAAGGAGGAAATTAATGCCTTCAGTTCTGTTGAATAGCCCACAAAGAAGCAGTTTAAGGGAGAACATTGTCCCTTCCAGTCAGAACAGACCAGCCAATCATGCTGAGACCAATAGAGGTAAGTTTTTGCCGACGTGCTTACCTATAGCATTCAGAAGCAACACTGTATTTCTGAGAGATCTCAGAAATAGCTGAAGTGTTTCCAGTTGCACGAAGTTCCTTACGAAGTTATGCTATATGAGTTCCGTAGTACTAGAAAGGTGGTCTTTTTGGTCCTATACTGTTGTAGAGCTGTAGTGCATATCACCCTTAAAGTTACACTAGTAGATCCTTGAATGTCTTTTATCACCTTTTTTTAGCTTCTTTGAACCAGAGCCTGTCTCATTATAGTTTTCCTTTCCAGTGGTTATGCTGAAATATTTGCAATAGCAGTGGGTTTCTCTAGAATTTCAGAAGAGGGTTGATCAAATCTGTTTACTTGCTCTACTAAAGCAGCAGCCTTACAGCGTTATCTAACAAATAGACCTCTGGCATGTACTTTGCTTATCTGAGGGATTTCTAGAATTGATGATGCCACATAACTGTTCAGATATTTAAGCATCTGAGATTTTTTGATTGCAGGTTCTCAACATACTTTCTGAATGTTTGGGATATGCCATACTGAATGTAATTGAAAGGATTCTGTCTGGCTTGCGTTTGCATAAAGATAGCTACGGCCCTGATCCAACTCAGAGTTGCGCAGCTGGGAATGTACGCTGCAGAAGTGTGTGCTAATTTTATTCTCCCCCAGAAAATGCGTGTCTTTTTTGTCTCCCCTATTGTAAGGTTTGCCCCTCACTAGGTTACCAGGCAGGGTTAAATGAGAAGTCATAGGCTAAGCAAGGACTGTGGAGAAGCTTTGCCTAACCCAAGAAGCTCCCAAGAAAGGGAACATTTTTTTTCATGATGATGAATTTGGTGAGTTCTTTTTCTTTCCTTTTGTTTGTCTTTTTAGTTGTTCAGGGCAATATTTGAAATGTAAGCCTTTGGTGCATGGACTTGGCATGACTCTTGTTCTCTGTTTATAATGCAACCATGACAGCAGGTAAAACTGAAAGTAATAGCATTACTGTAATTTCTTTCTTATTAACAAGTGTGTTATAGTATGTTTTTTGAAGAATAGGGAAAGGTTTCTGCTGTATTTTTAGGTTATTACAGGGTGGTCTAGATTACTCTCGAGCCAGAAGGCCTGTTCTCCCATCTCTGCTATCCTGTCTTCAGCATTTAGGGATCCTGGTTTATACAATTTCTCTACAGGCTGTTCTGTTACCTCCTTTTCTTACTGACAATTTTCCTATCCAAATATAAACAATACTATCTTGCTTTTCTCTCCTTTCACTCCATTGCATTAAATCATAGCTTTGAAACTCCACTGTCATTACTATAATGTTCACTGCATATGCAGTTGTTTGCCTACGTCGTGTCCAGACCAAGGTCTATCTGCATGCGTGTAAAACTTTTTTTATAGATGAACACGCCCTATTCTCCTGCATCTCAGTTCATGATGTTTGTGGTGCTATTATCAATAGCTTGTAATGCCCTTAATTACCAGATACTGATTTTCTCAATCAGCCAAAATACAATTTTCTGGATAACTTCCATTCAAGTCTACTTGATCTCTCTAGGCTTGAACCTATCTGGTATTGCTGGATGCGGAGTTGGAAATATTTTTCCTGGTTTCACATAAACAAATCATTTCTCTCTCCAAGTCTATAGTTGTAAAAATATAACAGCAGTTAACAAGGCATCATCACAGTCTCATGATTGCTAACATTTCAGTGGAGGATATAAACATACGGCATATTCTAAAGTAGGTACAAAATATACTCCTTTTTACTGTTGTAGCTGTTATTTTCTCAATTTCTTCGTCCTTGAAACACTTACATTTAAGTCATATTCACAGCTTCTTATTCAGTGTATTTTCTGTGGTCATTAATAAACCTAAAACTGACTTGTGAGGAAAATGAAACAACCTACTTAGTACCAAAATTGAACTCAAACAGTAAGTTATGAATATACAAAGTAGATCATTGTTCATCATTGTAGTGAGCAATGTCTACTAACAGGAATTGCAAACTCTTTTCAGGTATCCAAATCAGAAATGAGAATAAAGGAAGGATAAAGATACTTAACCTTCTTTTCTTTGCTAAAGGTTTTAAACATCTATAGTGAAATAGCATTAGCAAAGATATTTTGTAGTAAAGAAAGGTGATTTAAGGCTTGTAGTTCATTGTGATTTTTATTTCTGGAATGAACAGTTGTTACTTCATCTTGTAGAAAAAATCTAATAGCCACATTTTTGTCATAAAGTAATGTGAAAAAAACAGGGTTAAAACAAGAAATATTGCTTTGTAGAGAACAACATAGTTGGGAGCATGGATAAAATGGTTGTGGATAGCTGAAATATCTGCTGGAGGGCTGGGTATGGAGAACCTCAACAAAAAAGCCTGCAGCAGCTTCAGAGATTAGCAAGATTGCTTAGTGTCTCCCTCTTTTTTTATTATTATTATTTGGTTGTATCAAAAGTGCAAATGCAGTTGCTGGGGCTTTTTTCCCAACTGTCAGAAATCCTGTGTATTACTCAAATTTTGAGGGTCTTCTCTGCCAATTCAGTTGTATGGAATGTACTTTATGAACTTGGAGCAATAAGAAGTTAGACTGGGAAAGGTGTTTCTAGATATTGGGCTACAGAAACTTCAGCTTTCTGTCCTCCTCATTCTGTCCTAGTAACTATCTCAGTCTGTGCTTTTGGCTCACAGTCACATACCCTGCGTGCGCAATATTCAGGATATTAGAGTTTCTGCATCTGTTGAAATACAGGCAGCTATTATCACTCTTACTGTCATTACAGCCTCCTTCTACTGTTATTTACTGTATCTACTGTTCTCCTTCTTCTGTTATTTAAATATTGGGTTTAGACATTATATATATTAGAGTAAGTTTTTATGTAGTTACAGAATTGTGCATGAATTATCCATGATAATTTTCTAGTCAAATTTAGACTCTGAAAAATGCTTCATGATCTTCACTAGTCTCACATACGAAGAAATCAACCTGCTGATCAAAAGCTCCCTCTGTACTTTTCTGTTTTAATGGAGTTCCCTTTGCACTTTGAAATTCTTTGAAAGTAGACAGTTGCTGATAAAGTAGTTGCCATGAGTGACAACTGAGAATACTGTTATTTTTGCTTTTGAGGATACCAGATGGGAATTATGTAAAGTGTAGTTAACTGAAGCCTTCAAAAGACATGCACATTTGGGTAGCTAATTTTGCAAGTGCTTTTTTGTTGTTGTTTCGTTTTTTCAGCATTGCAGGAGGTCTGAGGACAAAAGAAGGAGATCACGTATGCTTCATCTGTTGTTTGATCATAGTCCTGTAGAGCCTTTGATAATTTTGATATGGGCTGACTTGGTCTTTTAAACCTTTATTCATTAATTAAATTTTAAAAGTTATCATTCTGAATTGGCCAGTACAGATTATATTTTGTGGAGTAGCCCTGATACAGAATCTCACTGTTCATCTGGTATTTGGTAGAAAACTTTGTACTAGATCTGCTTTTCTGAAGCTTATTTCGATCTCTTCAACATCAACTTGATGTTGGCTTTACTGTACCATTATACCATGTTAAGAAATGGATTTTTCCAGCCTGATATAGTGAACAAAATGTTAGTAGTTGGAAAATATCTGCTATAGTTTACTAAATATTATAATTTGATTATCATCACATAGTTTTATAGAATGTATTTCTCTGGCTGCATCATTAATAATCATTAGGCTCGGTAAGGGTAATTACAGTGTAAATGGTGATGATGATTTTCAGTGTTTGTATTGTAAAATTAGCAACAGTTTTAGATGTTATTTTGAACATACTAAAAACAATGATGAAACTGCATGTTTAATCAGTTTAAGCAGTCAAAAATTCACAAGCAGCAAAAAGAAATGCTTTACAGTTGGTGGAAATTTAAAGCTACAGAAACAAGGAAACAAAACTGGTAGCAGATCTTAGATTATTTTACTTGAAAATTCTTCATTGTCCATCAGTTTTACTAAGTATCTTTTAAAACATATACCAGTTATGACTGCAATTCCACAGCATTCCAAGAATTCCAAAAGGAAATAACTGTCTCTATTAGGATTCCTTCAGTTAACATTGGTCATCCTAACAACTTTCTGTTTTGCTTTAATAATTACGTTATTTTTACTTTGGGATTTATAACACTTCTTTCATGAGACAATAGATCATGCAAGGGAGAGTTTGTGTGACTCAAGTGTTTTTAAGACTCAAAATATAACCTTTATATACAAACCTGTCATGTGTTTAAACAAAAAACTGAAGGTAAGACTATATAAAAGCAGTGACCAAATAAACTTTTCCTAATTTTATATGCACCCAGAATTCTTCCGAAAATCAGAATTTCCAACAAATTAATTTATCTTATAAATGCATTTAATATTTTCTATTTTGATAAAAATATATTCTGTTCTAACCACTTAAAGCTGATTTAGGATCCTTTCAGTCTTTAGCAAGTGTTGAAAAGCAGTTAATTATGTTTGTGTTTAAGTACACATTTTAAAGAACATCAGCTCTATTTTAGTGGAAGATACTACTATAATCCTTTTGTTTGTATTCAGCTATGACAAGACATAGTAGTATTTTTCTTTCTGTTTTAGAAGGGTACATAAAACCATTTTCTTCCAGAGGATATATTAGTGTTCTTTTAGTCCTATTTTTATTTAGTAAAAACATAGCTATAGCAAATGAGACTAGGGGGCTTAGTGCTGATATTACTGAACTTATTGTTAAAATGTCACACTGTTTTATAATACTGGGTTAAAATACATACAAAAAATACTGTTCTTTGCATTTGATGAGGGAATTTAGGCATTTGGTCTTACTGTAACAAAGGATCTGGATCTTTATCTGCTAAGTGTATGAAATGCATTCATGTTAATTCCTTGTGTTTTGGATCAGCACATTAAAGTACATCAGTACATTACAGTGATCACTTTGATAAAGTAAAAACAAGTCAGCAATACCATGGGATCTCTCATTTCTTGTTCGAATATAGTGATGAAATAATTTGATTTGGAACTTTGATTATCTTTTAAGTTGTACTTAAGAATTCAGTCCTGAAATTTGCTTTAAAAGCAAAGCAAAATGCAAGTTTTATGAGTGTGCAGCTGTTACGAGAGTTTTTGCAATTCGATACCCTTGTATAAATAAAATCAGAAGCTGGTTAATTGGCAGAAAACAAACTAAAGAAACACTTTCTCTGATTCTGGTTATAAATAATGTTTTTTCACTTATTTAAAGAGCACAATTTGTTAGAAAAGTTTCAGCCTATTTACATTAAAACAGTTATTCTTTTCACTCATTTTAATAAGTAATTATTATTATAATTAGAGCTACCCCTAATAAGATCCTTGCTTTAATAAAGAAAAAAGAAACACCTTATGGGCACATTGTTTGCCAAGTTGACATACTATATATAGTACTATTAGTTGAGGCCCAAATTTTTTAATAGATTCCCCCATCCCTCACCCCCCCCTGCCTTGGTAAAGAGTATTGGATTTTACAGTTTAATGGGTATCTGGTCTTTATCATTCATGTGCTCTATTGCAGTTATTGTTAATGGTTATATGAACAGCAAAACGGGAAGCATATATCACCTGTCAGCCTATGTTCTGTACACCCATCTTAGATTAAATTATAGTAGGATTGATTTGCAGAAGCTGCTAAAAGTAAGGTTTCATAGAGAAGTTGTGGATTTTTTCTCTAAGGTTCAGCATTTGTGTTCAGTCTTTAAAGAAAAGTTTCAGTATATTAGGATCATAAATTTTAAATTGGTCTTGCCAAAAAGTAATTTAAAAAATTTACCAGATCAAATAAAAATGTATTAACCTGGTTTACACAGAAAGAGGGAGAAATATATTTTTCTGCTATAATGTGATTCTAACAACTTTTTAGTTTAAGGGAAATGTGTGCAGTTATACTTACCATGGGTTGAAAATAATTCATCGAGGAAATATTCTGAATTCAGAAACAGTGCCATTTGTGCTCCATCAAAAATTGGTTTTGATGTAATCAATTTTTTAGCTCTTGAAACTGATCTACTGGCTCTATTTTACTTTGTTTTAAATTGTGCAGCTTAGATACTACTCAGTATTTATACTTGGCTAACTTGATTAAACTGAAAGTAAAACTTTATAAAAAGCAGAGAGTTGCATATTTAATCTATAATGTTGAAAGAGCATATAGAAAATGTAATGTGGAGTTAGGAGGTGGGTGATCAAAGCTCTGATGTACTTTTCGTCCCTCAGATTCCTTTGGCATTTCAGAATATGCAATCCTTTATTTTCTGCAGATTTTTTTTTAAACAATAATGCCATCAGACTTGTTAAGATAATCTTTTAGCAGAGAGTTGCATATTTAATCTATAATGTTGAAAGAGCATATAGAAAATGTAATGTGGAGTTAGGAGGTGGGTGATCAAAGCTCTGATGTACTTTTCGTCCCTCAGATTCCTTTGGCATTTCAGAATATGCAATCCTTTATTTTCTGCAGATTTTTTTTTAAACAATAATGCCATCAGACTTGTTAAGATAATCTTTTAAATGAAAGTTTGAAATAAGTACATTTCCTGGGTCAACACATCTCCTACTTTTTTAATTAAACTGGAACATTCAAATTTTATCCAGTGTCAAATAGTTGAAGGTTACTATCAAAAAGATGGAGGATTCTTCTTAGGATTGAGAGATGCATGTTGGTATGAATTCTGACATTTGAGAGAGACACCTCTCTGAAGCATTTTAAACACTGGTGTAATTATTCACTTTTTCGCTGATGAAAAGAACTGTTGACATCCAATCAAATTTTGATTAGCAAATTAAAACCAAGCAAAAGGGTGTGTTTTTCCATATAATACATAACTAAACTGTGGAATTGCAATGGGATATTTCAGAGGCCAAAAGTATGAGGAGTTTCAAAAACAGAATGAGTGAGTTCATAAGATAAAAATCTCATGGTTATTAAATGGCCTGAAAAGAGCTTCTAGCTCAGAGTGTACCTCAACTGCTGGTTTTTAGAGCCTAGTTACCGTACATCAGGCTTGATACACAGGGTTCCGAGGTAGAACAGTACTGACGTGTATACACGTGTTGTGTGTACAAAGCATAGTTTGCGCGCAAGACATTATACACCTTCCCTAAGCTTTTGCTACAGACTACTTTCTGACTGTCTCACTTCTTTATTACTCCATTCCTAGGGCTCTGATTCAGTCCTTCAGAAGTCAGGTCTCAGTGATCAGTGCCCCAGAGGCGGTACAGGTGCTTCAATGTGAGGCAAGGTTTTAAGGTAGATGAACTTCTTATCTTATCCAGTATGGTAGAGAGCCTGCAGCTTAAAACTGAAGGCTCAGTTGGTGCGTTTAAGTAGAAAGGCTTTGTGTTTAGACGTGAGGGAAAATGAGAGCTATAGAGGTTCATTTGAGATTTAATTCCTGTACAGCTTCTAAAATTCATAGTATGATACTTGATGCTTCATTCCTACTGGATTTTCTCTGTCGAATAGATGACTTAACCTGTCTAGAGAGTGAGAAATTGCAGATTGTGAGACTAATAAAGATAATAACCTTAGAAAAATTGCATTTAGATGGCTAGGTTGTTCCTTTCATTTCTCTACTAGTTTAAGAAAAGGAGGAAGAAACTGTTTTTCTTATTTTTTGATGAATCCAAATCCATTTATAAATCAACTTCTTGTTACACTGACCTTTTTGCCTTGATATTATTTTGGCACCTCTCTCTTCCAAATGCCGTAGCTCATTTATGCATTCATCTTTCATACACATGTATAGGGGGAAAAAATTTGCTAGTCTGTATGTACAGTGAAATCAGTTTTAAAACAAATACAGTAGCTATTATATTTAAGTTGCATAGTGAAATATCTTCACATACTATACAGTATGACACGGAGAGATTATCTGCACTCCAATTAAAAAAAAACCATTGAATTATTAGATATTAAAAAGTATTTATTACATCTAAGTAATCAATATTCCTTGTTTAAAAAGAAGGTTAATTCCTCAGTGCACATTAATCCATACACAAAACCACAAAATCTGCGGTCACAATTGAAGAGAGGGGTTTTGGGGGGGTGAAGGGGCCTTGTGGGTTTTTTTTGGTCCCTTTCCCTTTCCCTTTCCCTTTCCCTTTCCCTTTCCCTCTCTCTTTCTCTTC
>NW_009187131.1:0-28855 GCF_000690835.1 Fulmarus glacialis | reverse complement strand
TACTGTGTGGTGTGTCTCTTGACCAGTACTGAGACAGAGTCATCCTTCTGCAAAAAGATGCCAGGGACATTTGTTCTCAGCAAACCTGTTCTTGGCACTTCAGTGTTTCGTGATATAGGCCAAAGCATCTGTTTGGAGGAAAAATAGCCAAGAAAAAGTAGGAGGAACAATGTATCATCTGTATACTACTTCAAAAGTACATGTATGCTAGTACTGAGACACTTACATGAAAAATAAACATTTTGAATTCCAGCACACTCATTCAGGAGAAGAGCACGTACTGGCTGCTGATCATTTTTGAGCAGTAACACATCCATGCCACTGACATTTGTCTCTGCTTGTTTTCCTTAGCAGGCTTCACTTATGGGCTGTCTTAGCTTCTTTGTATATGCAATGTGAATGAGTGTTACTCAGCAGCCTTTAAAGGCTTTTTGACCAGTATCTTTTTAACTATGAGGTTCCTAAAAAGATTTGGAGAAGAAAGGGGTTCTGATGTCTTCATCACAGTATAGCTTGGCAGATATTTCAGAGGAAACTGGTCTTCTATACCCTACACTGGGCAGAGAAGAAGGAAAATAGATCACATCCCAGTCACTTTCTTCTTGCCAACAATAACAAAGAAGTCTGACTATTGATTGATAAGAAAATAACTCAAAGCTGTGTCCATTCTAAATCATACAACCTTGCCATCTGAGGCGCTAGTTAAATTCTTTATTTCTCTTAAAGCAATAGCTTTAATAATAAGGATGTTAAAGCAATAGCTGCAGTCATCAGAGCTTCTTTTTAACTTGCTCATGGTAAGAACAGTCCTTTGAATACAGTCTTCACTCATGCTTTTGTTACCACATTCTTACTAGTGTAATGACGCAGAGGTATGCCAGGAAGTTGAAATAAAGTTTCCGTATATGAAGCACCAAATAATTTGTGACCTGGCTACTTGTCGCACTTGTGAATAGGTAGAAGCTGAAAAGTAATAAATTTCTGACTGTTGTAGGTTAACCCCAGTAGGAAGCTAAGCCCCACACAGCCGCTCGCTCACTCCCCCCCAGTGGGATGGGGGAGAGAATCGGAAGGGTAGAAGTGAGAATACTTGTGGGTTGAGACAAAGATAGTTTAACAGGTAAAGCAAAAGCTGCACGTGCAAGCAAAGCAAAATAAGGAGTTCATTCACTACTTCCCATCGGCAGGCAGCTGTTTCACCATTTCCCGGAAAAGCAGGAATTCATCACGCACAATTTACTCGGGAAGACAAACACCGTAACTCCCAATGTCTTCCCTTCCTCCTTCTTCCCGCAGCTTTTTATTGCTGAGCACAACATCAAATGGTCTGGAATATCCCTTTGGTCAGTCCAAGGGACTGCTGCTTGTACATCCCCAGCCCACTCGCTGGTGGGGTGGTGTGAGAAACAGAAAAGGCCTTGAGGCTGTGTTAGCACCGTTCAGCAAGAAATCCAAAACTGGTGCATTATCAACAGTGTTTTGGTCACAAATCCAAAACACAGCATCATACCAGCTACTATGAGAAAATTAACTCTATCCCAGCCAAAACCAGTATACTGATTTAAAAAGAGGAGACACTTCTTGGCTGTATTGAATCTAGATTTTTTTTTTTTTTTTTTAAATACTCATATACAAGGCAATTGTTTATGCAGTGAAGCTTTGATTCCAATATGAAGTTCTGTTTTGCTTTTTTGCTCAAAAAAGCATAGTGAATACATAACTATTTTATTATGAATGTAACTGTTTTTACTGCTTGGAAATAGATGTATTTTATGAATATGTATTAAAAGCATAAAACTCATCCTTTTGTGACTAAATCAGAAGTTTAGTGTAATATCAAAGAAAAAAAAAACCTTTTCACAGAGCCTTAATTTTCATGGGCACCTACTTTCTTAGTACTGCAGTCATCATACACCTTCTTTCATTAAGAAATTTCTTTCCTGTCACTCTGTAAACTTGAAAATTTGCTATCTCAGTTAAAATTTATGTTTACTTTTTATCAATATGTAGCTGTAAAATGACTGAACTCTGTTCAACACTTCAACACAAATCCTCTTCAGTCTTGAAGTGGACTTAACTGAAATAGTTTTATTACAGATTGGTACCCTGTGTCCTCACAGTCCCCACTCGAAAACATGGGCTCTTTACATTTTCTTCTATCTTGACTTCCCATAATGAGTCCTCCATATCTCAGCATCCTCAACTCTCTTTGAGGTCTTTTAACAGCTGGTGTAGTGACCGGTTTTGCAAGTAATGTTTGGTCTTTTCCTTTTACTCAACTACTCATTTATGAAAAATACAGGAACATAGTAACTCTTGGGGCTTCTGTTTCCCTGTCAAATGTGGCTGAACCTAATAAATATATTCTAAAGGTGTTGAGGTACTTGAGGTACAAAGTAATTTTATATGCTTGTTTCCTTTAGGAAACCAGGCTAAAAAAGATAAATTTCTCCAGGAATCCAGTTGTCCCCTTATGCTGATGTTAATTTGAAAACATAAACTGTCAAATTAGATTGCTTTCTGTAAAAGTTGCATCTGCACTTTGGGTATGTATTGTCAGTGTCATCTTGCCCAGCTTACCTAGTGTGTAGTCTGTGTTAAAACCACACCAGGAGCTTTATCAACAACTCTTATTCTGGATTTGTCAGGAATATTTATTGATCACCTAGATTTCAGTGACTTAAAATATACTGATATTTATGTGGCTGTTGATCTATTTGACACCTAAGGGAATATTATTAGATAAATAACGTTTACAGTTTAAAAATTCAGTTTTAACAGTTTAAAACTGTTAAAATCTACAGTTTTGAAAATTCTTGTGATGGTGGTTAACCTGACTTTGCTCCTGAAGTGACACTTTTTTCCCAAATTAGTTAAAAATGAAGTACAAATTAGATTTTCAAAGGGTTCTTTAGAAAATTGCACACAAATGGAAAATGGAAATTGCATATATTTTCCCACTTTGCATCTGAAACTGAAGATGGATTCAGGTGCAACTGTGTTGCTCTTTGAATTGATCATGGCAACTTTCAGCCTTGAAAATAGAGGGTCATATAGAAAAGGAGTTTCAGATTTGACCTGTAGATCAAAATGAAGTTATATGAAGGAAATACAAATATTTTCATGATTTTCAAACTGCTAACTTTATCTAATGTAAATTTGTATTGCCATCTTTGAAAATTAAATATTTACTAGCCCCCAAATTAAATCTTAACCTGATATTTTTCTAGGCTTCAACAGCAAATTCCTATAGATATAGCTAGATACTTCTACATGATAGATTCATGTCTTAAAATTATATGCATCTTTTCTGAAAATGCTACATATATTTAGTGTTGTTTTGTGCAGTTGCGATGATCTAAGGACATAGAAGATTTACACTCCGGTAATTTTGCATTGTTGGGCTAATGAAAACATGTTTGGAGAAATTAGATGAGTTGTGAGGCACACAAAGGCTTGCTTTCTGTGCTGTGGAGAGACGTGTCTTCGTGTCTGTAAGTATTTAGAATGTATTTAAGAAAAGGACAAGTAACTCATAAAGATGAGAGAATGAAGAGGAGAAGTGGGAAAGTTTCATATACTCCAGTCCATAAAGCTTTATCAGCAAGCAGTACCTGTTCCCTCAAACTAGTCTTTATTAATGAAAAAAGTCAAGCTTTTTTTGGAAAAAAAGTTTTCAGCTCTTGATAGCCTTGAAAATTGTAAATGAACATAAGCAAAACACTAGAATCAGAAAAAAGAAGAGATTGGGTATCCACTTACACAGCCGGATGGTGGGTGGATGTGTGGGAGGGCACACACAAGAGTCCCTTCAAATCTACATTAAAAATACAGCAGTATTTTTTACAAGCAGTAATTTTTTATTATAAAATTTGTCAGTTCAGTTTCCAGGAGTCTTGTAAACCTTCCTTTTAAAGTCTGTCTACTTTTAGCTAAAAACAAGATGAGTAAGCTCCCCAAAGTCTTGAGAAACTTGATTTTAAATCCCTGATAGATGGATTTCCCTTTTGACTCTAGACAAACAGCTCTGAGGCTGCCCTGAGGCAACAGAAAAAGATGCAGACGACCCAGTCTTCTCCTGGTTTGTGCTTGTAGCTTGTAGACACAAGCCTCTGTTGGTCCAGAAATGTTAGTAAATAGAGATGAAGCTATTGCTTTCATAAATAAAGCTCTTTTCTTACATCTTCGACATTGCAACTGTTGAAGCCATTAAAATCCTGCAATTGGTTTCTTAACTTAATTTGATGAGGCTTCTGCATGAGTCCTTCAGTTGCTGGGGACAAACTTAGTAAAGGCTTGAATGTTACATTCTAAGGTTTCATTTTTCATTTATTTTCTTCTTCAGTAAGTATTACTGTGTGGTTAATTTGTTCTCTGGGTTGGATAAAATAGAACTCATATGAAATTCAAATGATTTCTTCTGCTGGCAGCCTGTTTGTTAGCAGCAATAATGAAATATAATGGCTAATGGATAGTGAAAAAGATAACGTATTTCCTCAGTAATTCAGGGCTTTGATATATTTAAGCACTTAATAAAAATATCCAGAAAAATCAATAACCTAGAATTTGACTGTGTACTTTTTAATTTTAAATATGTATATATTCTTGTTTTGTTTAACATCAGGTTATCTTTATATATGCTTTAGTCATTAAAAGGAATCATTTCACTTTTTAAAATTTTAAACCTGAAAAAAACCCTAACCTTTTATTTCTAAATCTACAGCCTTTTTATGAAATTGGAAACCAGTGTTGTGAAGAAAAGACATAATTTGTGTTAGCACTTGCTGGGATGCCAAGGATACGTGTAAAATACCTGACCAACCTGTCAGTGATTTATCTTTCATAGGGAAGTTGAGCAAGATTTTACAAGGCTATTTGCTTCCACCTACTGACCATTCTTGATAGTACAGACAAAAACAATTGAGGAAATACTTCCAGAGTCTCATCTTTCCTCCTTCTGATACAGGCCATGGGAGTGGTGTGTGTACATATGAATTCAATTTGCCTTTTATATTTCATTTCTTTCACATGAAAAAAAAAAGATGTTAGAAATGCGAATAACTTTTCTAAAGTTTCTTAGCCTGCACAGTTTGCTTATTTCTTGGGGTTTTTTTGTTTGTCTGTTTTGTTTTGTTTCTGGTATTCTGTGTTATGATGATAGAGGAAATAGGTTTTGGATAGCAGGGAGATAACAAACTGAAAAATGTATCATAAAGTACACAGCCATGTACAGATGTTAGTTATGTTAGCATGACTAATGGCTACTTGAGGATATTGATTTCACTATTTCTATTTGCAATTCAAGAAGGAATATTAAATGTAGAATTATAGAAGATATGTAAAATAAACTGTATGGAGGTTTCTACTGCATTCTAAAGCCAAAATTTTATGGAACGTCATGCTACCACCAGTGATTACTTTTACTTTCTAGAGCTTTTCTTTTACTTCTATTTGGTAACATTTGTATAATGCTAATATCGGATGTTTCCCAAGGCCTAGCGTATTGAATTTTAAAATCCCTGAAACGTACGAATGATCAAACAGAGCACAATTGGGATGAGGAAGGGGAGCCTTCTCAGGAGTAAAATGGGTATCATATCTGATGTATTCTATACTATGCGCTTGCAGTTGAGTTATCTAATTAAGTAGTCTCCAAACTAGCACTGAAAGAATTGTACCTCTTGGTCTCACTTTTCTATCTGATAAGCCATAGTACACTATACAACAATAAATTTAATACCAGTTGGTCACTAAGGTGACTAAATTTCAATAGGAACATTTAAAGGCTACTTTTCAGAACAGTATGCCTGCAAACACAGAGGTGACCATAGTTTCACCATCTCAGTTAATGCAATTCTAGTGTTAAATATATGTGGCAGTGTCCCTTATGGCACTTTGTTCAACTCTTAAAAGTTGTGTTTGTCCTGTGTTGCTCCTGATGTTCTGCATAAAACCTTGCTTTGTTTCCTTGCTGCTGCTACCCAACATAACAGACAAAAAAGGCAATTTTCTTTTGTGCTGCTACATAAAAATTAGAGCTCTTAATATGTTTATAATAATAGAATTTAATTGGCTGTTATGCAGTGACACCTAGAGAAAAAAAGAAATTATGTTGGTTTTAAACTGAAATGGATGAGAGGGTTTTCTACCTTAGTGGCAGCGTATGTCTATAATTAATTTGTTCCATCTTTCCCATGAAACATCCTATGAAGTATTCGATCTTTACATAATTTGTCTAAAATAATAATTCTTCAGGAGGAACATACTTTTCTTAGGTTTAACTTCTTTTTTGTGATGCAACAACTTTAAAGAAAGTGCCTGATGTATTGTTCAAATATATAGGATTTTACAGTTTCTTTACAGCGATGGTACTTCTTAATCTCAAATTAATTCATACAGTTGGGAAATTTGCAATACACATACTAAAATGACAGCACTTTGTCATTTTGCACTTACAGAAAGTATCACAGATGTCTCCCAGAGAAGAACATTCTGATTTCTTCCCTTCTTGCTCTGAGCTTGACAGATGATTCATTTTGATAATTTTTTAAAAGCTGAGTTTCTGTGTACATTTTTTCTTTAAAAGAGGATATAGATGATGTATACTTAAATATTTATATTTAAACATATATTTGATTAAACCAGCACCTTCACTGGTTTAAAGAACTGTAACACTAATTGTTTCAGAAAAATTGGTTTGTTTTGCTTGGACAATTAAAGGTTAAGATACGCATGCATGTCCCTAACGTGAAATACTCTTGTGACTCAAGGATAAATTCTATCTGAGTTCAGTTAGAGTTGGTAACAAAGTAGTTGGCTGCTTTTCTTCCAAAAAGACTTCGTCATAGACTTTCTAGGGACATTAGATGCACAACAAGCAACTCCTGTAACTGTTTCTGCAGAAGTGATGAACTATTACTATTGTTTTTAAATATAAACCTGTTGCAAATTACAGCTTATTATTCAGCTAATAAATTCACAAATTGCTGATTTTAGAAGAGATTCATTGATTGTCTCCTATTATTTCTTCTTCACCTACTGCACAAATTTTTACTGTTCATATTTTTAGCTCCTTCCAAGTGGTTTAACCACTTTGGACTGAGGATTCTGGATTTCTACTTGAGTTCTTTAGGTAACCTGTCAGTATCCTTAGTTATACTTTATTAGAGTATATGCATTTGTGAGGATTTCACCCATTGGTAAAGAAAAATCCTGTTCAGGACATCAGGCTTTGTATGGTGTTACATATTAAATGGCTGTTACAGTGCAGGTTGTTATCTGATAATGTACCCAAAGCAAGTTTGTCAAAAATTATTTAGGCAATATTTTAAAATTAATATTTGGAATACCAGAAACAATAAAATAACAGTGGATCCTGAATTTTTTTTTCTTGTCCTTGTGCAGAAGTCGAATTCAGGTCTCTACTCTTGAAGACATATAGCTATTTCTTTACCCAAATCTGACTTTACATAATTTCAAGGATAAGCCAATACCACTCTTTCTTGCTGGCTTCAATATCCAGTACTAATGAAACCATGCATATGGAGTTTTCATTGCTAATGGTGCAATGGTTAATTTGTAAGAATCACTTTCCATATCTATAGAGAGAAAACCAAACACTATGAGATGAAATGGTTGTCTAACGTTCAGATATAAAACACAGAATAGAAATTATGTCATTTGATTTTCAGCCTGTATCTTTTCCTTATGGCTGGTATCAGTCAACTTCCAGGCACATTGTCTCTTTAATTCCTGATTGCAGCATTGAGCATCTCAGCTGGGTTGGCCTCAACTGTTTTCAGCTGGGCTGCATGCTTAATTTGTAGCTTTTGTGTTACTGGTCATAGACAACCATGTAAGATAAACTGTGTTGGGAGGAAGGTGGTTTTTGTTTTATCCAGGTAAAACTGCATTTTTAATTCACATTGAGTAATGAATGCTTATGAACTTAGGTTTCGTAAAAATTGCTTTTAATGGGAAATGACAATGGCAAAATAGCAAACTAAAATCTTCTATAGACAGTGGAAGGGATCAGAGTACTGTTAGGTCTTGAACAATGTATACTCATAATACTGAGAGTTTATAATAGCTATGACTAGAATCTGATAGGAGCTACTTTATTCTGCATTCAGTTAATTTAGGTCAGTATGTGAGATAAAGCCACCCTTGTCCTTGGTGGACAAGGGTGGACATCGTACGAAAATATATGATTCATTTTTCATTAACCAATAAATACATTAAAGAACATTCCATTATTTCCAAAAGGTGACTTAGGGCATACTTAGCAGGTAAAGAGCACTGGCACTAATGGAGTTTGAATTCATTCCTCTGAGGCAGAAAGCTTTTTAAAAGCTGAGCTTTTTTCCTCACTCACTCACCAAAAAAACCTGAATGTAAATATACAAACAAGCTCAGGAAGTCAGCCTATAGGCAGAGGTAGTATTTCCTTATCCACCAAATGGGAGGAGAGACATGCTGAGAGACTGTCTGGCTACCAGTAAGTCACACTTGAAAGAAAAATTTTGAGTGTTACATTCCACAAAGTACAGTCTGGTTCCCCATGAAAAGTATTTTGCATATAAAGAGTATTTGAGATACTGATTCATATATGAAACTAACTAGAATAACAAAGATTGTTGTTGTTGGAAATATGCTGCTTAAGAAGTGACAGAGAACTTTATATGCCTAATGAAAACATCTTAAATATATCTTGCTGTGAATGAAAGTTTTTTTCAAGAAATCTCGATTCATCTTACTTGGTTGAATGATTTCATTTTTTTAATCCTTTATGGGTATATGGCTTAGGTAAGAAGTCTTTGGTATTGAAATAATACCAGTCCTTCATTTAAGATGAATAGGCATGGTGTTGAAGAAATATAACTTCTTTATTTAATATTTATTTTCATTTTCAATAGGAGCTGCAGTTAGCTATTAGCCTTAAATTTGTGATTTGGGATTTATGTAGCAAGTAACTCTAGCCAGTGATCTAAAATCTGTTGAGAATAGTTCTAGCTTCCATGAGAGGTTGGGGAAGGACTTACTTTTAACAAAAAATTGTCCCTCATCTCTATGTCCTTTTTTTCCCCCAGTAGAAATCTCTAAAGTTGCAGTATGTAAGCAAAATTAGCTTCCAAGAATACCCTCACTAGAAAATCAAAGTTGAAAACAAAAGAAAAATCATAATAGGTCACTTGTCTACAGTTTAATGACTTGAACTATATTTGGCTTACTCAGTTTCCAATAGTAACTGGTTGTACAAAGGAATAATATAAAGAAATAAATGCTTTCAGACTATAATTTTTGTGATAATGATTATCTCTGCATGCCTTCAGGTCTACTGGCAAAAATCCAAAGGTTCAATGAGAGTCAAAATACCTTAGGAGGAAAAGGAACATGTGTTGGGTGTCATTAGGTTTAAGATTATTTGTTTGACTCCTGAAGAAAACATAATGAAGAAAACAAAATATATGTGTGTGTGTGTACATATATACACACACATACATATACACATATTTATATTAAATAGATGCTTGATTATTCTTGCATGTTGCAGTGAGATTCAGACACAAATATTTTCAACATATCAAGTCCTAGTTAGCACTCTTGACAACACAGAAGTTTGAGCAGTTGTTTCCTCTTAAGCTCACCTGTATATTTTTTAAGCTACCATCACTAATTAAAAAAAAAAAAAAAGAAAGAAAAAAGAAGTGAGCATGCAGTTATATTTTCTTCAAGATGCAAATGGAAAAAGCAAACATATATTATAAAGCAGAGATCATATTTTTGTCTCATGAGCTGGCTACACTATATTGAAATAGGTTTGGGTTTTTACGATGTTTCAATCCTGTCTATAAATTTATGCTTGTAATAAAGTTTAATAAACCTTACCTAAAGCCATAATACTAAATATTGCACATTTAAATATAATACATATACAAAAATAGCAGGTCAGTAAAGTGTAATATGTTGAGAAACCCACTTTCCAGACTTCGATGCCCTTTCTTCATCCTGAGTTACTCCCCACAACCCTGGTCAAGATGCTTTGTGACATAGTTTTCTCTGTTTGTCTTTTCAGGATACTAAAGCAGAGTGCAGTTCCTGTATAGAAACTGAAGACAGAAAAGTAAGTGGCTTGTTTTAATGTAATTTGTCAGGCAACTCTAGTAAGTGGGGGTTTTTTGTTTGGTTGATTTTTTTTTTCTTTTTTTTTTTTAATTAAACCATGTGAAATTATTTTACAGTGGTTTATGTGTTTATATGTTTTATGTATGTTTTATAAAGTTTTCTGACAATAACTTTTCTAACGTTTTATTTTAACTTCAGTGGGGACAAAACAGGCTTATTCTATTGAATATACTTCTGTTTGAAATTTGAATGACAGCTTGTTCAGAAGAGAATTATAATCTTAATTTTGTTAAACTATGAACAGTTTAAAAGGCAATTGCACGTCCTGTTCTTAATTTCCATTATTAACAAAATTATTGTGTCATGTCTTTCATGATAATGTTGGCATATCGTGTTAAATATTTGTGAAATAGCAAGATAAGGACAGCTTTTTCTTGCTTTGATACAGACTTTTTTTTCTTGTAAATGGTTGATGTTTAAAAAAACTTTATCTTATATCTATTTTCTGTGAATGAGTATAAAATATGTTTTCAGTTGTGTTCTTCACCTTCTTAGATTTTTTTTTTTTTAAACAGTACATTATGGCATGTATGTTTGAATATACTTGAATAAAGTTACATTTTTTGAAGGAATTCTTAAATTGAAGTACTACCAATTTCCACTCTAAAATGAGCAATGCAGAAAGCTGCCTTCTAGCCCTAACAGTTGTGTTTTGAAACAGTAGGTCTTTATGCTTAATTTAGCATTAGTTTAACTGCTATAATGTGTGATACCAATGTTCTATTACTCAACTTTCCAAAAGGTTTTGTTTGTTGTTGTTTTCTTTAACTTCTTTTGGCTACTGCATCTTCCTATGAGCATTCAGCAGCTCCTTTTTTTAAAAATAGTTGTCGAGTTCTTTTTGCTATAAAAATGAGGTTTTATTAAACAGCATTATCCCAGAAGCATTTTAGTTGTTCATGATAGCTCAAATTTTTCATAAAACAATGTCATACAAGTCCAATATAAAATGCTGTTGAAGTTAGTGCAGGAAAGCACAATTCATTTGCTTTGTTGAGATACGTGATAAAGGTTCTTCAGAATTTCAGTGATTTTCAACATTTTCAGGAATGAAGTGAGGGAATTATTTTGAGCTATACAGAAACATATTGAGAATGCAATTAAGATACTAAACTGTGAATGTAAGTACAAGAGAAAGTATGCTATATCTTAGATACCAAGAAGCTGTTACTACTCTCCAATTATTTAAGTCCTCTCTACTAAGACAGGTTGAATTTCTTGCATTTAAATTAAGTCAACACTGAATGTTTTACTCTGATGTGTATCAGTATAATAAAACTAGCTTATTGTAGGACAATTACAGGGAGAGTATGCAAATATAGCAGAATTTTTTTTGAAAATCAGAAACCGTATCAGCTTTATCACAGGGCTCAAAAATACTGTAATGATATGTTTCACAATGCTTTATGTTAGTAAAGGACTACAAAATCTATGTCAATAGGAGAGTAAATTTGCTGTATTGTTTTGAGAGTTGAAACATAACCATTTACATTCCTGTGCATTAAATTTAAGGAATTATCCTTGTTATTTACACTCCTCATGCTTTTTCAGTTCTCTGGGAGGTGTAGGGGTTTTGTTGTTGTTGTTTTTAAAGGCATTTTAACAAACCAAAGCATTCTTGCTTTACTGCTTTTTTCTGTTACTGAAATGCCTTCCATAAACCCTATTCTCCTATTTTAATATCTTCTATTTTAATTTTTTGTAAAACTTCCAAATTCTCCTGCTTTCTATTTCTGTTTCCTTTTCTAGGCTGCATTAAGTTTGACCTAGTGACAAATCATGCCTCGTTTCTTGTGCAGTTCCTTCCATTTCTTTTCTCAAGCATTTTGCAGATACATAGTGAGCTGAATCAAAATTAACCTGGTTAATATGTTCATGGTCAAAACTAGCCAAGAAACAAAGGCTTCACATATTCAATTTAAAAATTTTAAATTGTCAGAAATAAATATCAATCCAGTTTTAAAGTATTTTCTCATTAAAGAGTGAGATGTTTTCTTAAAAATATATTTCTACTGAAATGTTAAAATTTGGAGCTACAATCCAGTTCTGGATTACTAAATCTGTATAGTGGATCTCTATGTGTGAAGTAGTAACTGAGTTTGTGAAAGTGGCAAGCACATGACATGTAATTTAAAATCTGTAACATCAGCTGGTACTCATTACTGTGAAACTCAGGCCATTTAGGCTTTAGGTTCTGAGTATTAGCTTTTATGAAGGTATTTAGGTGTTTAAATTTAAGTACATGTTGTTTTATAGAATGCTAAAATGCAATTTGGGACCTTATTTCTAAACACCAAGATCTGACTTTTGGTGTGGGTAGCAGCTACGAAAACTGCACAACCAAAAGGTTCTTTTTATAGCTTGAACAATGGGAAAAGTTGTCAAGAGCTTTGGACTGCAGTCTTATTAATGTATGTGTTGTATTTCTTTTTCCTTTTCTTGCAACTTTCCTTTTATCTAGCAGATGTACCAGCCTGTTGCCAGTAAACTGTGGGGTTTTTTTTTCATTGTTTTAAGATAGGATGATTTCTACCTCAGTATAAATTACAGGAGTTGTATATCTTATCTATAGTATATAGTTGTATATGGCCTCAGTGATTGCTCCGAGTTTGAGAGGTTTCTCAAGGAGCTATCTTTCTTCAGTGACTCAGGCTATCAAGACTAACCCAGCTGTCTGACCCCAGAAGGGAGCACCTCATCCAATGCAGAATATGTGATCTGACTTTTTCTGAGACAACACAGGCCCTAAGACTGAGCAAGTGATGTGAAGTGAAATGAAAGAGCATTAGATTCCCATGTTATCCTCTGCTTTATTACTTCGCTGACCTGTTGTGCTCACTTCCCTCTCCCTTCTTGCTCTTAGAAGCACTGGCATGAAGGTGAGGTGACAGTCACAAGGTCTCCAAACTTACTGTGAAACCTGGAGAGTCTCTTTGACTCTCTCTTAATGTGTCATTAAGGTTGAAGAGCTGGAGATCTGGAAGTTATCAACATTGTAGTGCTGAGTGCTATGAATTTCTCATCCTTTTGACTATAACTACTGATGCATACAGATGCATGCCTTCAGGTCTACAGACTCTTCTGTGATCTTTCCTCACTAATCACGGAAGTGATAACAGGCATGAGGTTTGCTAGGTTTTGGGTTATGGTTTATTTTTTGACTTGCTAAAAGTACAATTTTTATCCAACAACGACAATCTGTTCAGTTCTTTAGTTTTCAAATGCAGAAACTGCAATTAACATAAAGAATTGTCTAGCAAACCCCTAAATTTATCTTCTTCATTTTGTTAATTTGTTGAAGCATTTTGAAAGAACAGAAATGTAATAAATACCTATTGTTGTTACATGATATGTTTCATCTTTTCTCTGTGTTTGGTCCCAAAACTGAAGCTTCTGCCGAGCTTAAAGGGCAGGTTTACTTTACAGTCCAGGGATATAGATTACTAATGACCTATGCAGTCATCATCAAATAAAGATACATCAATCTTGGTTAATAATAATGCATCGTTTCATGTTTATTGAAAGGATAAATTAGGAACTTAATGCAATTAATAGAACCTGAAACATTGCAAATAAATATTTTTATTCCATCTACGTTGAAATCAAGACAAACGACAAACTACTGCAATTAGGACATGCATCATTAATATCTAATAATTTGCACTTCCATAATGAAATATACTACTAATGAACTATATCATTAGTAATTAATGGAAAATTTTCCTGCTTAACAACAAAATACAAAACTGCAAGGTGCCTTTTCTTGCACTCTTTTTTCCTAAAGTTTCTTAATCTCGAACATCTGAAGTAGAAATTTATGAAACCATGGCTAAAGCATTGCCTGAAGGCAAACTCAAATTTAATAACTGTAATTATTATTTTGAAATATATTATCCTATAAATGACAAAATGGCATTTAATTATCCTAACCACTTTATCACTATGATCTGTCTCTCCTTCCATTGTTCAACTGACCTTTTTTTGTAAGATTCTACTAATATTTTCTGCAAGAATAAAAGCCCTCAGGTTTGAGAATAACAAGTGACAAGTAATCAACAGTCTGCTGTAACTGGCCTGTATTATTATGCATTACTAAATTGCGTTTACCATTGCCAGCAGTGGACCCAGAAGTGTATGTGCGACTCATTTCCTACCTAATCGGTATTCTTTTCTGTGTTTGTCACACCCAACCCTTTTTTGTTTTGATCTCATACCTTCATTCTGAACATGACAATATTTGATGTTTAATGAATCATGTGATCATGGAAATGTCTCAGCTTTGCTTTTCAAAGAAATATATATAGAAACATGACCCTTAAATTTTCACAGAAAGAAACCTGTTAAAAACATACAAAATGTGATTTTTGTGAAAATACATTGATTTCTGAAGCTAGTTGCATGATATTTTGGAATTTGATTCATTATTTCGAAGCCTGTGATGTTTTTCAGCATGAGGTTTTGCTCTTGCAAGAGTGATGACTTTTTTTTTTTTTTCCCTACCCATGTTTTCTAATATAACTGTGTGTGTTGGGGCAAACTAAATGGTTGTGGTTGAAGGGAATTACTAAGGATATTGGCCATTTTGCCAAGAGGGAGACCTTTACAATCTTCAATCTTCTCTTCCATTTGGTATAACCAAACTCTAGTCTTGGTCTCCGCTTTAAAAAAACCTGCTAGTACAGGTAAGTTGCTCTTACACCAGCTTCATCACCTCCCATTACCTGAAAAACCTGCTCCTAATAAATCTTCCTCAGCTTTTATTTAATCTGAGTTCACATCTTTATTTGGTCTTGACAATTTTCTTTTTTTTCCATATGTTTATATGGGACTTGCATAGAACAGAAATCCTCAAAAATACAAAAAAAAGAAATTGGAAATAAGATTTCTCCATGTCCTGCTCTGTCATTGAGGTCTGAACAGAGCACAAAGGGAATACTTTGTTTTACTCTGCAATTGCGTTTGTCGTGTCATCAAATGAATTCATGGCAACGCTGTGGAACCAAAACTCTGATATGAAGTTTTCTTCCTCTTACTCCCCCACCTCCCTTTTCTTATATTTCCATCTGAAATGGAAAACTGAGACACTGAAAACTGAATGGAAAGTTAACTTACAATGACTTTTCTGTGCTGGATAACTTTGTTTCAGCTGTTTTTTACTATGCTAGGAATGTTTTATTCTTCAGCTTTGGCTTCTTCATTTTTGTTTTATTTCAGCTTACGCTTTTTAGTAATAAACTCACTTTTGCTGTAATGTGCCATGACATTCTCTTCAGTATTCCTTGCAGGCAACATAATGCTTACCGTTAACTAGCAGCTAAGTGTTATTAGCTTGGTGGCTCAGGGTCATTCAGGATATCTTGCTTCATTTTCTGTTCTTGAGAAGGAAGTAGCTCACAGAGAGAACATTTTTGAGATGCATCTTGACTTTAAAATTTACCACTTTTGAGCTCAGAGTGCAGAGGCTTTATGAGAGCAATAGACTTTATGGGTATGCATTAGGCCAATAACATGATAGGTCAGTAAGTTAGAAAATTTTCCTGTAGTGACATAATGTTTCATAACTCCCTATTACCTTCTGTGGGATATGGTATAGGCAGTAATGGCTTTCCTTTTCAATGGCTGCTGTGGAAAATATTTTATAATTTTTTTTTTTTTTTTAGTACCTTCTGTCAGAGGATCTCAAAGTACTTTACAAACAAATTAAAAACACCTATGAGGAAGTACTTACATTTATATTGCTCAAGTTACATATGGGGAAATAGAAGTGTGAAGGGGAGACATAGGTAAGATTATGAAGTGAGTCTGAGACAAAATGAGGAGAAAAAGAAACAGCTTTAGAAATATATTGTGCTTTGCCTATTCTATGACTTCTTGCAGTTGTGGTTTTTTTTTTTTTTTAATTTATAATGATCATGTGAAAATACTTTCCATGAAAGTTTAAGGGAAAAATTTGTCTTATTACTAGGAAGAAAATTTATCCAATTTCTTTAACGTTCTTCTTCAGGTTACTGTGGGAGGGAATTAATAAGGGTATCAAAGAGTGAAGCGCTGATAAGAAGCATCATGGAGGGACCGACTCAACTACTGGCATCTAAGATGTGGATATATTGATACACTGTTTCCCTTCATTGTAATCCCTTTTTCTGCTGTTTAGGAGCTTCCTATCAGTGAATATGAGTGAGTGTCATTTTTATTCCCTTGTGAAGGCATCATGCAATCCGCATCGTTTTGTAGTTTCGAGATGCATTTTTCCTCACAGTAAAAGAAATTCGTTTTTTGATGAAGGAAGATCACTGACTCCAATGGATTGGTAAGGAAGCATCTAAACTGTGTTTGAATATAGATTCAGAGGAACCTAAGGAAGTTTTGAACATTAATGAGCCTTCTGGTGTCTACTAGAGTGAACAAATGATTCCTATTTCTTCTGCCTCTTTAACTGTTGTACAAATAGTAAGGAGTTATTATTGAACCATCGTATGACAGGACCGCATATAGAATATAGAGGATTGACCACAGAATTCAGAAACAAGGGGGAGTAACCCAGAAGCGAGAATAACGAGCTGTTCCAAGAATAGTATCCACCTGTCACAATGCACCAGAGGTTTCTACTGACATCTCAGCTCATGTAAGTCAGATTTACATGATGCTTCTTGAGTCTTCCTCAGTACAGAACTCGAAGTTTTCAAAATTTCCACAAAAGGGTAAAATTATCTAAGGTGTGGGTTGTTGGGTTTTTTTGTTGCTTGTTTATTACCAGAAAAGTTACTTGAAATCCATGACTGCCTCCCCCACAATGATTTTAATTCAAGATCTGTTGCACTCTAGATATCCTAAAACTCAGAAACTAAGTTGAGTCAAACCCATAGTCTAAGTTGTTTAGGTATCATTTATTATTATTCGTATTACTTTTAGTGATATTTTTTAAAACAAAGGATTTTTCTTTTCCTTTTCTTTATGTTCTTTTCAAGTAAAAACACTACTTATGGAAAAATAGGTAGCTGAAGCTTGCCCTAGAACTTAACTCACAGCATTAGTCAGCCTAATAAATATTGGCAATTCTAATGTGAGGAAATACTCAGAAATCCAGCCCATTTCCTGGCGTGTAGATTGACAAAGTGCAAAGTCTTGTTGGAAAGTTTTATAGTATTTGAATGATCATTATGTCAGTCCTATTACTGCTCTCTTGTTCTTTCTGTCACTGACATGCAATTATGGAATTTCACAACTGAAGTGATGACAATTGCTCCTCTCTGTGTGTGTGTGTGTCTGTCTTTCACCTTAATCCAACTCTATCTAGCAATCTGTAATTTGATAAAGTGGAATTGAAATGACAGGCATGACAGAAGTGCCAAAACAATAATTTGACCTCCCACTGAAGTGTCAATCTGTTTGGCTGCATGACTTTTACACATGCTGAATACACATAAGGGACGCAGATAGTATATTTATTATGGTAGAATACCTGTTAAGGCAGCTTGCTAAAAAAAGGTATTGCTACATTGTGTCTTTTTGCCAACGTGTTCCATCTTTAACTGTTACGTTTGCTATGCCTGTACTACTATGTATAAACATGATTGCTATTGCACATAGATTAGGAGAAGATTTTTTGCAAATCTTCATTTTGAAGATATTTGGGTAAATCTTGAAATTATAATTCTGTGGCTGTGTAGCAAATTAGTTCTTGAAGAGACTATTTATTCTTCACTTTTAAGGACAACTTTTTCATATTAAACCTTATGGGGGAAGGTGTCAAAGAATGAAGCAAGAACCATGTAAAAGGTACACCATTTCTTTTTCCGAAGTCCTTTAATACTGCTGAAATACCTAGTTCCCCTTCATACAGAATATAAATTTAATCCCTGTTACAGATTAGCCTGTGTTGCAAACAAACTGGCAAATTCTAGTTACAGCATATGCAAAATACAGAATATAAAAATGTATTTTCGGCAGTAGCTAAATACTGATAATTTCAATTTCATTTGAGAAAAACCTTGTGGAATGAGTGACTTGCCAGTGAGCAGTTTGAGTAGTTGGTACCTTTGAAATGTCAGCTTTTCATTGAGGTAGACTGGAGTTTAACAAATCCTTAAAATATTTTTGTTTGAAATCTGACTCCAGCCTAAATCCGATTTAGAAGTTTCTAAAAAGGATCCATGAACACTATGAGCTATATTATTCTCTATATACAATATAACAGTTCTCTGTTACTATTATATGTTACAAAGGGGAAAAAACCCTGTTTTTTGAAAAATAGTGCTGATTTTTTTCCTTTCCTCTGACTAGTAGTCATGCCTTTCAGCTGATATTCTTTCTAGCCATTTTATTTAACGCTTTGGCATTAAAACATGCCTTTATTTACTGTTACATTCAGCACTGATGTTTGCATTATGTGAATTTAAAAACCGAAAAGCAATCACAATTCTTTTTGAACTTCCTCTCCTTTGGAATAAATTGCATTAGGTATATGACAACTTCCTGCTAATAACTCCTAAAAAGCTTACTGAACTAGAAATAGCATTCTGAAATATCTAATGCTTTTATATAAATTAATAACAATTTTTATTTTCACTGAAGTGAATTTCACTGAAGTAAATGTATGCACAAGTTACTTTGGAATATATTCATATGTACTGTACCTGCATTGCATACAATGAACTATATTTCACCTCGCGAGAAGGAAGGGGACAGAAGAAAGACAATTTTTGGCTTTGATATTCAGCTAAATGTAAAATTAAAATATTCAGATTCAGGGCAAAAAAAAAAAAAAATCAGGTGGAGAAGGAGAACTTAAGTCTGATTTGATGCTAATTATCTGTCAAAATTAACTGAAAAATAATTCATGAGAGACTAAAGCCTTGTTGAACTTTTGACTACATCTGGCCGTTAAGTTTTCAACAGGTATAAAAACACAGAGGGGAATTGGCTGTTGAAGTTATACAAAAAAGGGAAAAAACCACAGATCTATTAATATTAGCATGCTGTGAATGGGAATATGTCTTGGATCTTATCTATTTGTGAATGAATAAAACTTTACAGCAGTGGGGCAGTGCAACTTTTTCTACTATGTAGTGAAACATTTCCTTTTAAAAGGTCTGTTTTCTGGTAGTGTAAGCTTTTCATAACCCATACTCTACTGCATCAGTAAGGTATAGTTGACCTTAGCAATTATGTTACCTAAATAATTTTCAGTTACTAATCTGACCTACCAGATTCTTTGCAAGATGCCAGATACCAAGGCCGAATTATGCAAGGCCAAATGACATGGATTTAAATATATTAACTATATCTCAGTGTGTAATTTTATATTGTATACATATGCCAAATGGTCCTTGTTGCTTTAGAGAAAAGCAAGTTTCAGGTTGACATTTCCTTCCTTATATTTTTTCTCGCTTTTTAATAAAGATGTGGGAGACTTCATAAAGAAGGATAGAGTTAACAATATGTACAGACAAATCACCTTATTTACAGATACTCCTATGTGTACTGTCAGTTATGCTTGCTAACCCCAGCAGCGGGAGGGGCTGAGTAACAAGGAGCAGCACTGGGTCACTTTGTCTCCCACAGTTTCTAGGAGTGCCCCTACCAAAACTGCTGGGGCTTTGGCAGCACTTTCAGACTGTGACCCTTCGTTATGTTTCCTGCTGTAAGCCTGGGGAAGCCTCTTAGTTTTTTGAGGGTTTTTTTGACCTGGTCTAAAGAACGCTGAAGGGGGAGGGAAGTCTTACATTGACGTGAACAAAATTATCTCCATGTGTTAGGCAAAACAGTCTCATGTCAGGGACTTTTCTTTCATTTAACTTGCTGCCAACCAACGCAAACCTTCAATCACCGAGAAAAAGAATATACAAACTGGGAATTGGGTCCGTCCCAATTCCTCTGGCGAGGCAAGTTGGGGTGCTGTGCGCTTCAACGCCAGGACGACGTTTGGGAGCAGGGCAGTCACCGTTGAGCCCGCGTGAGGTTTTGCAGCTGTCGTCTGCAGGCGGTGCAGAGCCGCCCGGAACCGGTTCTGACCAGCCAGCGGCAGGTCTGACTCCCGCCCACACAGGGGGTCGCTGCGCCCCCTCAGCAAGCCAGGCATCTCCCGCCCAGCGCGCTCCCTCGCGGTGGAAAGGGATGTGGTGTGTCAAAGTCCCAGGAAAGCAAACAAAAATAATTTGATAAACAGCACTTAAAATTTTAAAGGGCACGCACAGAGGTCGTCAGAATTACGGAAAGCCTGCATGTTGTAGTCTGGAGACTACAGGTAGGTCATTTGTTTTTATATATGAAGTTGAATTACACATCCAGACAGGTAACTACAAAAGAAGCTGGGGTCCCTACTAATGAAGGGTGTCAAAGCCACTATGCTTTTAACGGTTTTGCTTTTTAAATTTTTCTTTTTTTGCCCTTTTTAAAATGCTTTTTATGCTTTTACCACTTGGTAAGAATTCAAAGGCACATTAACTAAAAACATAGCTGGACATTAGAGACTCCTTTATTTAAAATAAGAAATACATATATTTCATACAAATTAACTAGAAATTATGTGCTAAACAACAGTTTAAAAAGTCTCTGCAGCAGGTAGCAGAGGCTGAAGACTTAGGCTATTTCTTCACTTTCTTTCCAGCTTGTATATGTGCTTGTATGACTGTGCATTTGGAGATGTACACCGTCTCATGCTGTCATCTTGTCACAGAGGCAGTGAGAGGTTTTGCCTTGCAATGTGATAAAGTTGCTATAACAGGAACTTCATTCAGCTTCTTGCTAGGAGCCAGGGCTGTTTTTGTAGACAAATGCTTTCCAGCATAGTTGAGCAGAGCTTTGCCTGCAACCAGTAGCCATTTTGACTTCTTTTTAACTCTCATGTTGCATTTTCCTTATGGAATAAAGTTTGGAATTTCAAGAATGGGGAAATTAAAATTATGGACTTTAATGATTAAAAGAACTTTTCACTTCATCTGTTTGAGCTGAGCCACAAGTTCCTAGTCACTACCTATTTTAGTAATCTGGAACTTCACTTTTTTTTTTTTTTTAAGCATACGAAAATATAATCTCTCTGTCTCACAGGATGTTAGTAGTCTTTGATATAGTTGTTTAACATTTTAACTGGATAAACTTTTTAAAAATTTTAAAGCTAAGGTCAGTTTTGGGAGAAGGCAAGGGGGAAGGGAAAAAAAGGTCTGTAGAATCACTCTTACCTCTGATTTTATGTACTTGAATAATTAAACTGAGTTTTAAAGTGCTGGACATTCAACTTAAGTCGTTGTTACAAGCTGTCATTATTACCTTCACTTATTCTTGATCAAAATGTGCTTTCTGTGTTTGGAAAAAAGTATAATCAGTTCATTAAGCTAGGTGAAATCTAGCCATGATCACAGTAAGTGGAGTAGGTCAATGTTTGCTGGGATATGGAGCAGAAATACACAGCAGAATAACTCCTAAGAGAACTTTATGTAACGAGGCCACTGTGAGAAGCCACTTAGTGTTCCGCACTCATAGAGAATCAGAGAATTTATCCAGCCGATAAGAGTATTTATTCCTGCATAAAGCTCCCATATGGTAACGTTCAGAAAATATATACTTTTCTTACTTCTGTTATGCTTCAGGCTTGTTGATATGCTTTTTATTAGACAAGTAATCTTCCAGATATTGTTTCATTAAACTGAGGTACAGAGCTATTTTCTATAAATTTTCTATTCCCAAGTTCTAGGCAATGCATTTGGATTTTCTTTCTTTAAAATTGCAGAACAGCATTTCATATATTAAGTGATACACAGATTGCAAATTAGCTGATTAAACTTACCAGAACAGCACTAATAGAACACTTGCTAACTTGTCTTTTTCAGTTCTCCAAAAGGTAAAATAAACAAATATACACGTTGTAATTTATAAATATATACAACTTCTGTGGTTAATTCAAAGTTTTAGAAAATGACAAACCTTCCTAAAAGAGAAAATACAGGGATTGAGAAGCCATAAAATAAATAATTTTTTCTTGACTCTGTGTGTCTATAGATAGTAAATCTGTGATGTATTGTGTGAACTCTGTTGGACTTGGAAATGTTTATTTTCCATACAGAAACCTCAATTCTTGGAAGTGTATGCACTTTAGAAGGAAGTGTATGTCTAAAAGCATTAAAACCTTTTTTTTTTCCTTGCTGAAAACATGGCTATCTGTGCTTAGCCATATAAATGTTCTGTTCGTACATTTTAATTTTCTTTGCAGTAAGTAAAAAAAGCTACTATTGACTTCACAGGTGTTTGAAATAGGTGTTCCATTTTCATGAAGTATCCTTAAAGAGCCTTATTGGTGAGGTAGAAGTCTAGAGGTTATGTGTTTCTCCAGAAAAAGAATTGGGAATGCAAGTTCTTGTATAATTTCTTCTAAGTCCTTGTAGTAGAGTTATGTTAAAATAAATGCACAAACATATAGGAGGTTATAGTTGCTTACTCTTTATTTAATCAGTATACCTGACAGCCTGATTTCAGGTTGCTCCTCTATGGTGTTAAGGTTGCATAGTCCAGTATACTCTTCACTGAAACTAATGCATACAAAACTTGGAAATGGTATTTGAAATTTTGTGTGAAGAACTTGATGCAGGCAAGAGCTTTACTGTTTCAAATCATAAAATGGAGAGAGATAAATAATGTTCCTTCCATATAAAAAACTGTATCTCTATGGAAAGTTTAAATCTTAATATTGAAAATTGAAATCCTTTTAGGAATTGGTCTGCCTATTATATTTTTTGCATTTTTTTCCTTATAACCAGTAACAAAAAGTTTCTTATGGAAATACTTAGGAATATTAGGTATTAAACATTCACTCTAATATGTAAATACCATTTTCTTCCTACTCCATGTTATCAACATGATTGTGGACGAGAAAAGTGGTGGTATATTGATTCTGTATGCATATGGGCTAATGGATAGTGTGCCTACATAAATATCCGAATCTTTCGGATAGTCTGTCTTTGAATTTTACGTTGTGAACATTCAGCTCCAGAGGATGGAGCTCTGTGATTCTTCCTTTCTATTAACTTCCACTGTTGGTACCCAGGTGCGTCGTACAGGATTTGGTTTGCTGTGGGGATTCTTTTCAGGAATTAAGACTGTCTGAAAACAGTGATCCAAAACAAAGTGTTGCTTATGCTTGACAGCAAGCCCACAGTAAAGCAGAAAGGAAAGAATGTAAAACCAAAGGACTTAATACCTTTTGGTGGGTTGACCCAGGCCAGCAGCTAAGTACCCCCACAGTCACTTGCTCACTCCCACCTGCCCAATGGGATTGGAGAGAGAATAGGAAAAGCAAAAGCAAGAAAACTCATGGGTTGGGATAAAGAGAGTTTATTAAGTGAAGAGAGGTGAAGGCAGTTTATTAAGTGAAGAGAAAAAAAACAAACAACAAAACCACAAGTGATGCAGAGGCAGTCACTCACCACCTCTCAAAGCAGACTGATGCCCAGCAAGTCTCTGAGAAATGGCCACCTTGGAAGACACCCACCCACCCCTTGATACCACCCCGTCTTCTTCCACTATGCTGGTTTTATTGCTAAGCATGATGTTACATGGTATGGAATACTCCTCTGGCCAATTCGTATCAGCTGTGCCAGCTGTGTCCTCTCCCCATCTCTTGCCTGCCACTAGCCTGCTCACCGCAGGGTGGGGGAGTAGGAGGGTATCAGCATAAGCAAAAGAGGCGGCCTCGGTGCTGTGCAAGCACTGTTTAGCATAACCAAAATACTGGTGTGTTATCAACACTGTTTTAGGGAAAATCTATTAGGAAGGCTCTGGGTCCCCTCCCGGGGCCTGGTTTATGCTGCCAGGACCCTGGTTTATGCTGCCGGGACCTGGGTCCCCTTCCGGGGTCCTGGTTTATGCTGCCGGGGCCATGGGTCCCCTCCCGGCGCCCTGGTTTACGCTGCCGGGACCCTGGGTCCCCTCCCGGGGCCTTGGTTTATGTTCCGGGGCCCTGGGTCCCCTCCCGGGGCCCCTCTCGGGGTCCTGGTTCCCGTCTCGGGGTCCTGGTTTATGCTGCTAGGACCCTGGTTTATTAGGAAGGCTCAGGTTGCTGAAACTGTTTGCAAAAACAAATCACGACAGCAGAATAGGATTCCTATGGCCAGTGAGAAAGCTTCTAAGCCACCAATCTTTAGTTCATACAGAGTATTTATTTATTTATAGCTGAAAGGAGTCCATACACTTTGAACTATCTCCCTTCACTGCCAATGTTTCAGCAGTTCCTTGGGAAGCAGAGGACGAGTTTACAGGCAATTAATGAATAGGGAAATGTCGTTTGTGCTTGAGTTTAGACTTCTACTATCATCTAGGCATAAATTGATCAGATGGCTTTCCAGGAGTACACGCATGGCAAGATTATCAGTGGCAGATTGTTTTCAGCATATTTGAAGGGGACAGACTGAATCAGACCATTGTTTTGTTTGCCAAATTAATATCTGGGATGTAATCCAACCTGATTAACAGGATGGCTATGATTGGATCATGAAAGGGTAAGCAGACATTTGGAAGGCCTTTTTTATACCTGCTGGCTCTATTACTTTTCCAGTAGCTTGAACACAAGCAAGAATATGCTTCTATCCAGTAATCCAATTCATTTCTCATTGATTCCAGTTTGTCTTTTTATGTTGAATTGGATCTCTTGCCAGATAAATCTTTTCTCTGTAGCAATACATTGCTTTTTACAGCTGCCTGGACGTCTGGTACTGGGCAGTTTGATCAAAACTTCCTAATTCAGTTATTTCAGAACTGACTTCTTCAACAGTGATGCAGAATATCTTTTCCTCTAATGAAGTTACTATAAGAGCACTTATGCTTAAGTATATATCCATATTTGGAAATTTGAATATGTATGCATGTTCCTGTTGTCTTTGAAACATTGTTGATGATTCTTATGTAAGGACTAAAGTAAGAGTTAATGGATTCCACCCACCTCCCCCCCCCCATTTTTCTTAAAGAGATATGTTTTATTGTCTTTCGGTGTAGTGGGTGATACAGAGACTTTATGGTTTATATATAAACCATGTGCTTTCCAGATTTGATTTATGTAATCATAGCAGTTTTGCACCGTTCAGCTGAAAATTTCTTCTTGTTGATCAAGGTCAGAAAAATCCAGGGTTCTGCCATTTACCTCAGCTGCTTGAGTACTGAAACAGGACACCCAGGGCAATGTTAAACTAGTATAGAGAGATGTCTCACTATGGCTACTTGCTGTAACAACTTTTTTAAAAAATAGGCTTATTTCTGAAAAATACAGTATAAGCATTGAAAGAAGAATGCTGATGTTCAAAGTCTAAAGATAAAATTTTTTTTTTCTTGCCCTCCCTGTCAGCAGACTAATGTACAAAAGAAAGTTAATTTACGTATTTTTTTTTCTGAATAATGATAATATGCATACTATGCAAATGGCAAACTTTTTGTTTTGAATTAAAAGCAATGCCATTTAAAAAAAAAATTCTTATCTCTGTTACTGTCTTTCATTTTCAAGACTTGATAAAGGTTGAAGATCAAGGAACAGAGCAGGGTTTTTTTACATGTGTGAATTGTCTGAAGTCCAGTCAGGAACATCTATTTCAGCGAATTTGTTTGGTGTGTTTGTTTCATACAACTTTGTTTCAGTGTGGTCTTTTCGTGAACAGATGAATGGTTAGCAAATGATATAAGACAAAATTTACAGGGGGAGGTAGAATCTTATTGCAGTAGCTGATATCACGTTACACCAACTTGTTAGATAGTTTATTTTCCTGGAAAACATTCTTTGTGCCTTAGATCATCACAGTTGCAACACTGTTATTGCAACCTCCTGAAAATGTTTGCCTTTGCAATCAAAGTCTTATGTAATCTTATCGTAGTGCTGGCCTGTATTTTCTTTGTCCTATTTTCCTCGTATATGCATGTGTTATTTTATTTCTGCTAAACTGATTCCAGTATTTCTTTGGTTCATAGTAATACCCTGAATCAAGCTATGCTTTTTAACTTACACATGACAGGTGTGGTAGGTAAAGACTAGTCAAGAACATATTTCCTGGCTTTGCCACTGGCTCTTTTGACCTTGGCAGGTCAATATCTTCACCATTCTTTTCCGTATTAGTAAAACATGTTTCTAGATAGCTTAAGAGGGTTGGTTTTGTTTTCTGGTTTGATTCCTTTTCGCTGCTATTGAAGGCGCAAAATGCTTAATCAGTTTATTTCTAACCAACATTGGGAGGAAATTTCTCATGACAGTATTTGAATAGTTTTGAAAAGCAGTAAAATAGAAGAATTTTGCCCTTCTATATTTGTTGTATTCTTTAAGCTTTAAAGAACTGTGACACACTTTATTAAAATGTAAAAAACTTTCAATCTTTATTATACAGTCTAAGTAAAAAGAAGTACAAAAGCTAAGTTTAAAACATTTAGAATACAGTACTGCAGCAAATCAATGAGAATATTAAAATTCAATAGCGTGCATAAAAGTAACACTCCATCTATTCATTATAGCTTTATTTGTGTCAAAGTAAAAATCTCCTTAAAACTGTCTCTCTGATTAGGGAATAAATTTCAACTACATGAAGCTGTATTTCATTGTTTTCAGTTATAAGAAGTAGGAAGCCTTCCTTTTTTTTTTCTTTAAAAAGTGTATGCAATTATCTGCCTTTAAGAATACTATAGATTATATAGTTCAAGTTTTGGGTGAACTGATCATAGGATGGTGTAATTTTTTGAAGATACAGGTTCAGATGTTCCCTATAGTGTTTCTTCTCTTACTATGATAAGTAATTAACTTCAGCATTAGTAGAGACATATTAATAACACAAGAGAATGAGATTGCAAATCTTGTGTCTCAGGGTTCTTTTTCTTCCGCTTAATGAGTCTGATTGCAAACAAAGCTTCCTTCCCAAAAGGAATTGTTATCCAGAGGAATAATATGCTTGATAAACTCAAGGTATCCTTCCAAGTGAAAATGTTTGAGGAAAGAAACTTTGGTGAATTGAATGGAATCTATGAAGTGCACTGTGTGTGGTCAGGGCTTAATTTTTAAAAAACTCAGCAGTTCATTTTTAGCTCTGCTGGTGATAATTTAATATTCCGTACTGTCATGCAAAAACACTGTCTCAGAGATTGCTCTTAGTGAAAATTAGTTAGAGTTTGCAATCATAGGGGCTAGGAACCAGATGCAGTTGATGGCCACGCGATTTATTAGTAAAGTCATGGGTCCTGTGCAGATACCTATATGGAATTATTTAGACTTTCCTTTTGGTCCTGTGACATAAATATCAACATGGAATGGAACTTGGGAAATAGAGGCCAAAAGCTTGTTTATCTTATTTTTCATGTATTTGAGTTCTGACTTACCGTTCACTGCATTCAAGAATTTTGTTTTTCATTCAGTTTATTCACGTCATTGAGCACTGACTCTGAGACGAGAGCCAGAGGCTGGATGCTTAAGTCGAGGCCTTAAATGGAACATATATACAAAATCAAAGTGCTTGTTTATAAAATTCTCCAATGTCAGTTCTGTTCCTATGGAAGATTACTACCTTATAGATCAGTGGTTCTCCTTGGAAGTTTGTCTGGGATTCCGAAGTTTTACTGTGAAGGACTACCTGAAAGGACCTTGGAAGAGCCTGGAGGAATGCCTGCAAGTACCCCTTTTTTTTTTTTTTTTTTTTTTTAAAATACACCTCCCCTCCCCCCCCCCAAATGACAACAACAAAACCACTTGAAACTTCTTGAGTATTTCAATTTCGCTTCCTGATTTAGTCATTCCTCCAACTTAAATATACTGAGGGTCATGATTAAGTAAGTCTTCTCAAAGCACTAAATGTAATGGTATGTGCTGGTTTCTTTTAAAGGCATTGAAATCACTTTATAAGTTTTAAACCATGTGTGCATCTTAAGCACTACTTTAGAGTGACAGAGTTTTTTATCGAAGTGTGTTAAACCATCTTGTCTTCTACCAGCCGTATTACAGTCTTGGTATTTAATGTGTTCTTGCTTGATGTTCTAGTCTACAATTTTGACATGTTAATTTCTCTATGTATTTTATTATAAAGGATTAAGCTATTTCATATAAGCACAGATAATGTGTTTTAAAAATAAAATTTATCTGCAACTCATTCTAGGGAGACATTTAAATATGCAAACTTGTTTTTCTGCTTTTCTGTTTCCATGTAGTTACAGAGCTCTTGTTGACGAT
Organism: Fulmarus glacialis; assembly: GCF_000690835.1. NCBI lineage: Eukaryota > Metazoa > Chordata > Aves > Procellariiformes > Procellariidae > Fulmarus > Fulmarus glacialis. Next base: position 495 of record NW_009187131.1, on the reverse strand, counting down.
TACCTTAAATATATTACACAGTACCTATTTTTATTCTTTTCTGCAGCTAGTGTACCTTACTGAATCTGCCTTTGCACTATATTAACCTTCCTCTGGATTCCTTGAACTACAGCTGTATCTGTCTTCTCTTTTTATTGAATGCATAATGTGTCAATGTCCACTGTATCTAGTTTTGATCTGAGTACAAATTAACACACGCTTATGTTTTCCATATGCATTTATCTCCCAAATTCTGTCCCAGAAAGGTGGTTGTATCTTAATTGTATGCTGCTTTCTTTAAAAGAGCTGTACACCATCAAAAATTTCCTGTGTTGTGCGGATGAACTGCACACATGCTAGGCACTCGATTTCTGGCCATTTTTTGTTTGCAGTGAGAAGCAAATGCTTTCAAGGGACATTGAAATTCATTCTTCAAATCAGCCCAGGTAACCTTATTTACAGTCACTGGCATTTTCAAATTAATTTAAATGGAATCATAGAATCATTAAGGTTGGA
>NW_009187130.1:43980-59258 GCF_000690835.1 Fulmarus glacialis | reverse complement strand
ATACCAGCTACTAGGAGGAAAATTAGCTCTATCTGAGCCAAAACCAGGACACCCACTGGGAAAAGTTTTGGTTTGGTTTGGGGGTTTTTTGCTTTGGTTTCGTTTTTTGTTTTGGCTTTTTTTTTTTTTTTTAAAAAAACACTAGTCTAAAAATGACCTGAAAACAATCTCTTATGTATAATGATGGGGGGGGAAGTTTTTAAAACTACTTTACTTACAAACCCAAATGACTATCTAGGAAGGAGGGGAGGGGGCAAAAAAAAAAAAAACCCCAAAAAGTAAGAAAGGTAAAGACAGTCAGAATAATGTTTTTCTGCCCAGCCAGCTTCACATCTGATACTGTCTTTATTCTTCTGCTATGTTACACAAAAAGTAGCATGATAAACTGGTTTTCAAGAATTTTCTCTAACCGCTACTTTGTTTTTCTGTGCTTATAAAGGGAAAAGCCTCCTTTTTGTATTTAGTGGCTATTGGATATCGTTAGGAAATAAAATTCTTCAGGACACAGGACTGACACTTTGAGGTCTGTTTCCAGATGAGTCATCGTATGACCTATCATATGTTGCCAATAATTTAAATTCCGCCCATCAGTTTCCTCTCTTGCTGGAAATGAGGACACATACTATGCTTTCCAAAATATTAATATTTACAGTATTAGGACTGATTGCCTATCCTAGTGTATATTTCCTACGTCCAACAAAGTATTGTAATCTCACACTGTATTTAGAAACACTCACAATACCCTCTTCTCTGCTGATTTGCACAAGCCCCCAAATTCTCTTATTCCGAACTCTCCAAGATTCGCTGCCATGCTTCTGTTAAACAGCAGTTAACCCATATTTTTCTCTGCACATGGCACTAGTATAAAATAGAGGATAATTTCGTGCTTCCTTATCATTCATATTTAACATATGACTTACATTCAGCTTGGCATCTTTATGATGCTTCTGTAGCAGGCTTTATACCCAGCTTGTATCAAATATACTCATCTCATTGTAAGTGCCTCTATGAGTCATGTAGCGGGCTACAGATGTCGTCAGTGAGTCCCACTCTCTGCCAAGTCACTTAGTACCGGGGGTTGGACAGAGCACATTTAGCATACCAGCCCACAACCATACAATGACAGTCCGTGCAACTTGTATAGCTGTAGCTACACCTTCTGTATTCTACAGTTGTTTCACATGCTATGTCGGATGTTCCCTAGCATTGAGTTCTTTTTGGAGACTTCGCCAATATGGTTTACTCTTGTGGCCAGCATTGCACCATGCTATGTGTTGTATATTCTGAGTAATATACATTTTAATTATAAACACATTCTAGGAAATTGCTACCGACACACAAGGTGCCAAGTTACAGAAGTTTGGCGTTTCTGCCTGCATTGTGAGGTCTGCGTAGATACCGCCCCTAATAAAAAAAGTTCTGAAAAAATACATCTTTGAATCTTTTTCTTTTCTCCTTCCTTTTTAAAACTGTTCTCCCAGGTCACAGATTATAATTTATTTTGACATTGCTACTAAGTACCACTGAATTTCTACAGAAACAAAAGTAGGGAAGTTGCTTCAAAAGTCTTTATAACTCCACATAACTGTGGAGCTTCTAATCTAGTAATAACTCCTTCACGGCAAAACAAACTCTCTTAGTAGTTGGTGTCACAAACAAGTGTTTGTTAACATCTTCCAAACACACAAACAGCAAGGAGAGAGCATTTATCTCTTTGATAACTTAAATTCATCAGCTGTATCTCAGGGAACAATTTGCAAAAATCATTTATGTGCAACTGTTTAACCCAGATTGATCACATTGCCAAGTAATATGTCAATTATTTGAGACATCTAATTTACAGTCTCACAATAGATACTTTACCAAATTTTGCATTCATCTGTCACAGCTGTGTTCAATGATTTGACCCTGATTAAAATTCAGAGAGTTCCTTTCTGTGACAATTCTTTTTGATATCCCATTCATCTTTACAATATCAATAAAATTGGGAATAAGAGGAACATTCCAGCCTCTATTTACTGTATATGTTACCAGTTGTCTGCAGACCCTTGCTGTAACAGTACAGCACAAGGGGTTGACTGTGTTAGATCCTCCCCTCCTTCTGAGGAATGAGACAAAGAACTCAGCAATATCCCCCTCCTCCACTTGCAAGACCACATGGAGTGTTACAGACAAAAGAAATCAAAAACTTTAAAACCCCATCACATGGAAAGTAATCTTCTAACCATACTGTGAGCCAAACTGATGAATTATGACTGATAAAGCAGTCTAGAACAACTAGAAAGTTGCTTCCAGAATCTGTGAAAGCAGTGATGTTCTTACTGAATTACAGAGCTTATCATAGCACCAGCAGGGAAGAAAACGGGAATGGAAGAATGTACAGTGTTATCATTTAAGTAGACATGCTGTGGTTGCCTGACTGTCACCTGCGTGAGTTATCTTTTTGTTTGTTTGCTAGGGAACAAATGACCCTTCCAATTGCAACTGCGTAAGACATTAAAGTAGGAAGAAGATTGAACTAATCTGTCCTCTCACATGAGAGCTTATAGCGTATGTTAAATTGCTACAACAGCTTATTTCAGTGACCTGATTGTATTTGGAAGAAACGCAGAGAAATAGGACGAAAGGCTTTGGCAATTGTCAGACTGCATAGAAATCTACTGGCTAAAGCTGCCAACTGAAAGATAAAAAATGATTTTGTAAATCAAGAGCTGAGTATGGGAAAATAAATAAATAAATAAAATCTCTGAAAAAAATCGTGAGCTACTGGAAGTTGGCCTTGAGAGATGGTATTAGACTGACTCCTACTGCCAAAGCTCAAAACCATTAGGCACAGATGCATCCTAATGTAAAAAACAAATCCAGCATGGGTTCTTCAGTAAAAAGAAAAGATAGCAAAGACATCTTTTCTTGATGATGAGTCAAGTTTTATGTTCAAAAAAAGAACTTTATACAAAAATGTGTGTTTGACTAAAATTCCTCCACAATAAGCTATTAATATGCCTGCATTTGCTGTCAGTATAGCAAACTGAAAGCATGACAAAAACAATTAAATGGTGACAAATACAAGAAACAAGGTCACAGGCTGGGCGACCTCAGAAATTTTTCAAGTGCAACGGGATAAATGAATGCCAGTTTAAGAATTTCCATGTCATTAAATGCCTTTCCATACTCTTAAGCAAAGGATATGACAGACCTCCTCACACAGAAAAATTTCATTGTAATTTAACAACATTCTTGGTTGCTGCTTTTTCCCCATCCACAGCAGAAACATTAGCACAGCCCAACAAAGCTACAAAGAACAGCGGTAGCAAGAAAACACATAACATATGCTTATGTTTGGATGAAAAATCCAACTACCCCGAGACATGGTGTTTGCAACATCATGTCACTTGAAGCTGTCACACTGGCCAAGAGAGAAAATGAGAGTTGTTAATGTTGTAATACAGCTGCTACCTCTAAGTAGTCTGACAAAGATAAACACAGATGGAAGAGACTACAGGCATGCCTGGCAGGAAGCTGGGCTCTAGTACAAAGCAGGATATTACTGGCAGTAACTACCCTTAACCATCAAGGCAAAGGCACAGATTTACCTACTAAGCTAAGGCACAGGCCTGCTTGCCAGTGGAGAGAAGTTAGGAGCTATGCCAAATGTACAGGTTGGATCTGGTCATAAAAACAGTACTACAATATATGTATACCTGATTCCATTCAAATGACCTGTGTTTTGAGCTATCAGTTTTTAGCATCTACTCTCTCTCAATACATGTTTTTGAAGAATCCAGAGTAACGTGATTTTATAATACTTTACCAAAAGAAGTAGCAAGGTGTCTGCAGACAAACTCCTTGTTTCTTGAGGTTCTACTCCCAGATTCAGTCATTCTACCATGATGAATACATGACATGGAAGGGGAGGATAAGGGAGCACGGCTTGCCTCACCTTGAAAAAAGAATGCTGGGCTGGATGGCAGTGGCAAGGAATGCCACGTAACCTGCTTGCTGTCTTCAGCCACCCAATAGAGGTTTCAGAAAAGATTCTTTTTGGATGTGCACCACAGAAGGTTGAAAGGCGATAGTCTCAAGCTGCAGCTTTTTTATTTTATCAAATTAAAAAAAAAAAAAGCAGCAAGACAGATGGGTCAAGCTAACAGATTTTTTTTTTCCATAATTGATCTATAAAATAGCAGTAACCATAGAAAGTATGAAACAGGAAAAGGGAACATCACTGTGACCACAACGCTAATAAAATTATAAATGCATAGTGCAAGTATCATTATTTGTTGGATAATGCTTTCTTATTTGATAATTGGATTCTTTTTTATTTTAGCATAGCATCAATAACAGAAACATGATCAGCAAAGTCTTTGATGAATAGATCTATTTTCTGCCCTTAGAACAAAAGTAAAATACAGTATTTCAAAAGACAAGAAAGAGTCCTTCTTCCAGCCAATATCTAAACAAAAATTGTTTTCCTTGACTGCACTCTGGGAAAAATCAATTCTTCGACTGACTAAAGATATGTTTCTATCCTTTAAACTTGCCATCTGAAAGGTTCTTTTATGGGATTCCCTCTCCCACCTTTGTACTTGCAGTATTTCAGTAGAAAGCTAGAGATTTCACTTATTTTTATTGATTTATCCATGCATTTATTAAATGTTGGCTCTAGGCCTTTCCAGACAATGCATAGGACATAATGACAAAATGCAGTTTCATAATCCCCATCCAATTGTTAACTGACACTTCCATCAACAGCCACCATCAAGACAGGGGGGACAGGGGAAATCCTTACTAAATTACTTCCACCAAAAATGTCTATTTCAGTAGGTGCTAAAATTAATTACAGACCTTTGCCTTTAGCTACATAGATCTCAAAAGAAGAAAGCAACACTTCTTAAAGCCTCTGCTGACAAGAGAAGCTAGGTACTAGCTTGGGATTCCCAATTTATGTTAAATCAATGCAAAAATCAGTTACTAAACCTAACTGCTGATCGCATCCTCCTATGATGTTAAGAGAAGTCTAGGGCAGACTAACCACACTTGCCCTCCCAAATTCACAAGAGGAAATGTGTTCTGAGGAGCTAGCATTTGGAGGACATTCTTCTACATCTTTGAATCTTGTGCAACCTGAGCAAGCTGCAGCAATTACTCATAAATCCACTGCTAATAAGATGGGATTTGGATGGCTGATAGTATTGCTGAAAATAAGGTATGCACATTAAAAATGACAGTATACCAATTTGATACTACACCCTTTTCTAATTGTTTCAAAGTATCATTTATTCGTAAGGTTTTTACGGAAAACAAATCATTTCATGGACAAAACTACGGAACTTTTGACCTATTCTGTAGCCACTGATGCCACATACTTGTATGTATTTCATTTACTGGCAAGGGAAGCGGACGTGTACATATTCTCCATTTCCCATTCTTCCTGATTCCTGACATCAATCAGACTGTTAAAAGCTAACTGTTGTTTAAAATGTGCTAGATGGCTGTTCATTATTATAAATCATTTAGTCAATTTCTATTAATAACATGGCTGGCTGCTAACAAGCTCTGGAATTGCAGTTCTCAAAAAGCAAACGTGAAACTCATGAAAGGTACCTTGCTCCCAGTTGATGTGTTTCACTCAAACTTAACAGGATTCAAGTCAGCAAGAGCAATGCAATTGCCCAGACCTCCTCTGAGCAGTGGGATCCTCAGACAAGACCAAAAGTCGGAGTTTATTTCATCAGGATTGAAACACTTAACCTCCTACATAAAAACAGAAGCAACAAGCAAAAAAAAGTAAAGGAAGTAGACAGGCAGAAGAGAAATTAAAAAAAAGGGGGTTAAACAACTCTTCTGCACATTGTGTTTCAGGAGGCTGGTCCTTTACTTCATTTTAACCAACTCAATGACCCTCTGAGTGTATTCTAACTATGTACAATCCCCTCTGGTCCCAGAAAGGACTTTTTTTGGGTCATGTGTGGGACCTGTCTGCTCTCTCCTCCTCACAGAGGCAGTACAAGCAGCTCCTTCAAATTAGCAATTTTACAATACTAAGAACTGCTGATTAGACTTCTTTCCAAAGGTCAAGCAAAACAAAACTACTTTTTTAAAAACATGATCTAATTTGAAACAGAGAAATTCTCTTACTTTCATCTTTCCAAAAATATCTCAGTTTATAAATGTGCCCCAATATATACCTTGAACCCAGCAGCATGTATGAAGCTCTTTGTTTCATTCCAAATAATTCAATACATTGATGAGTGGCTTCAGGAAACAGAGAAACTCAGTATACAGAAGTTTGACAATAATATTTGATTGCAGCGTTGGTTGATATCAAAAAGTGCATATAACAGGGCTTGACATGTTTTTGTTAACTCCTCACAGCCTACAGCAAGCACAAGCGATAGCAGCAAACCCTGCGGAGCAATCCTAGGGCAGGCAAATCTACTGTAATTACAAAGTTTGCAAGACTGCTTGCATGGTCCAATTTCAATGCAGAAGTAGCAGTTAAAAATGCTTCACGTACATCCATCAGTTTCTTAAAGAAAAATTAAGGCAGATTCCCTGTAATATTGTCTTTGTAGCTAAGTAAAGAAAACCTGAAACCAGGCACATCTGTTATGTTGCACTATAGAGTGCTTTCACGTGTAATCTTCAAATTCAAGTCCACTTGAGAGAAGCTGTTGTTTTTGTTTTTTTTTTTAAATACAGCTCTTTTTTATACACCTTAAGGAAAGATCAATGGTTTAATCAGTAGATAAATACCAATGTACCATATAAGGCCTGAAACTGAGGAGATATGTAAATTGCAGTAAAAATTCATACAGTCCTGAAACAATTGAATGAACGTTTTTCAGTGAAACCTGAAGCCTTGAGAATTGAGACAGTAAATCTTTGTGATGGGTTGAAAATGTGGCAGCTGTAAAGGAGACTTTGAAAGTCATACAAAAATTACTTTTTGACATCTGAAGACTTCTGACAGTCACTTACACAAAATGATGGTAAAATTCATCCACCTCTCACGAAGCCGAGATAATTGCGTTTTATGTCAGGAACTCCACAAGGATGAAGAAATTCACTCCTCCTCCTAGAGACTTGCTGGCAAACTTCAAACGTACATTGAATTTGCTGAGCGATGGTTGAGAAAGGGTATTTTTATGCTTCCATGCATGCTACTGATATCTCCAGATATATCTGTGTCCTGTTATTGCTACTCCTTCTGCTGTTTCTCCCAGCTAACAGCAACGATAGGAGTACTTTAGAAGATGCACTTTTAGGAAATGGGGTGAAACACAACAACTGCAAATCACTGCAAACACCATTAACTATCACATCACTGCCCTGCCCCCATTTGCAATTTTAACTGACGAACACGTAGCTCCCTAGACTGCATCACGTGCTGCAACACCTGTAAAAGACTAACATATTAGACCAGTAGCAAGCTGCTTGGTTTGAACAACTTTCTTGTACTTATAGTAGAAAAGATGAAAAAAATTCTGACAGCACAAGAAGGTTTTTTTTTTTCCTAAAATGCTACTGCAACCATTCCCTCGAGTGTTTCCATCCAGACTTTCTAGATCAACTCACAGAAATATCATAAAAGTTTTCTACATATAAATGAATTCTATCACCTAATTTCACATCTTTTGGTTTCTGCAATGCTGAATCCAAATATTGCTATCTTTTATATCTATAATTAGATTTAATCCAGATACTGTTATTTATTTTAAAAAATAAGTAATTTTCCCTATCAATACTTTATATCAAGAAGGTGATTACATGTTCAAGAACCCATAGAGAAAAGGGGTCATCTTTCATTCTGATTTGTTGTTTAGTAACGAAAGACTGCCAAACTGTATGCAATTAATCTTTTAATCTATTTTTCCAGTAGAATATCTGGAGAAAGTAAGTAACCCTTTTTTTTTTGGTTAAGTAAAGAAAACTTCTGTGCCATGTGCATGAATGCACCTGAAGTATAGCAACACAATTTGCAGGGGTTCTACAATAGTGATAAACATGTCTTAACAGCTGTTAAAGTTGTATTAAAATGTTTCATATGTATTTGGAGCTTTAAAAGCAGCTGTTGAGCAATATCCTGTAGTTCTTATATATAAACTGTATTTTATGTAGATTTATATTCGAGTATTGGCAGTCCAAACACTTCACTTCAATGTCATTATGACAAGTTATTGTAGAAATTGTGTAAAATGTTTAAATCAGAAGCTATGGCCTCAAAATTATTCTTTTTCTTACACTATTTCTCAATACTCTTCTATTTAATTAGTCTCCTTAAGAGAAAATTGCTTTTTGATCAAAAAACTGTGAAAACATTTCAGTAACTTATGAAGTTTTCTTTCTATTTTTATATTCTCTTTGATTGTACAGAAACAGCAGTAGCAATAGCGCTTTCATTCTGTGTACAGCCAGCCATATGGCATACATATATACTTTTAAAATAGAAAATCCTGTCTTTTTTCCTAAGATTTGTCATGGTTTTTTAAAATGCACTATACAACACTAAATGCTATACAAACTGTGTGTGGCAACCAACTGTACAGCTCACAGTCAATAGCCAAATCATCCACCAACTGTTCCTTGAAGTGAAATGCATTCATGTGAATCTAGCAGATACGACTAATGACAAGGGTAGTCATCATTCACTGGGAACTTGTTTTTATTTTAAGATGAAAAACAATACAATGTGTCTCTTCAAAATAAATATTTTTCAATAAGAGACTTCCTTTCTGAATTCTGCTCAGTGCCTGTCAAAAGACATGGTAAGTGATAGTCATGCAAATAAAAATCTGACCACTGTAACAGATTAAGCACATACAGATGGGATGTCAAATAAAAAAAAGGTTTTGGACCTGCAGCATTGGCCTCTGTCTTCCTCCTGGAAAAAGCATTTAGGCCACTGACTATAGTCATACAGCTACCGGATAACTCCTGTCTATCTATAGGTCTATTTTGGGGCTAGAACAGACAAATCTAGAGAAGACATTTCCAGACTTGGAAAAAACTCAGATGTTAGTCTAAAAAGACGTGCAGAAGAGTGGAATTCCTGTCAGATGCAAGCACAGAATCTAAGCTCAGAACAATTCTCTCTGTTTAGGTATTGGCACGTGCATTCCTCCAATGCTTGCTTTTAACTCCCAATATTTTTTCCAGTCACAGCCAAGAAAAAAGTCTCTGCATGAAGACAGGGAATTGTAAGAAGGTAAGGAGTGATCACTGTCCATTTCTAGAGTTAACCTTTTAGGTTTCTTTTAATATATCTCTTTGAAGAGCAGAGTTACTCAGCAATAATGAGATGGCATTTAATACTACATTCAGGACTAAGAATTCTGTAGAATTCTCTTTCTTTCCTGAAAGAAGAGAAAGAATTCAGTATTACCTTTCAAAATTTCTCAGGTTTTCCGTAGATTAGCCTATATCATAAGGGACACAGTACCTGATAATCTGGCTGCACTTTGCAGAACTCCAAGTCACTTTCCCATTACAGCCAAACAACAGATAAAAGTAATTCCTCATTTCATGTTCAAATGCAAGTGTATGAGTTAGAAACGAGAACGACAACAGCATTAAGACACCAGCCAATTTAAATGTAGTGCAATATGTGACAGTCAAAATAGAAAAGAAGTCCTGATTTCCTAGAACTGAGTTTCTTTTTCAGTAAAATAATAATAATACAATCCCTACTATAAATGAAGAGTAGAATCTGAAGAGTTTAACTCTCATTTAGGCAAGTTATACATACTCCTCATTAATCAAGATTTTTTTTCTTCCAATTTATTACTCTGCATAACAAGCTTTTTCTCTGTTACTTCAGGACTTATTTCCAAGAAATAAAACAGACAAAAAAAATCTATTGCCTATAACTGGCAAATAATTCAAAGCCAAATAAGTGAAAAGACATTTTGAGCAAATTATTTTCCCTTTTCTTTTCATGTAATTGCTTAGATTAGGAGGCTGATATTTCAACTCCTTGATAATGGATATGAATTTCCTAGCATGAAGCCAACTATAATATAAACAACAAATTCATACATTTTTAAAAGCTCTGTTAAAAACAGATAGCAGTGGCCAAGAAGCCAACTGTAACACTGCACTGACAGAATGACAATCAAAAGAAAACAGAATTGCAGTAAAGACCATGAGATTATTATTCTCTTCTGACTTTGTTCCAGGACTTGAATTCAGATCAATTAACTTCAATTGATGACTGAAGAACAGAACAAGTTACAGAAGGCAACTAAAATGATAAAAGGGTAAACTAAAATTAAATTCACCACCAGAAGGGATGTTAAAAAAAAAAGTAAATAATGAAAAGAGGTAGGTTGCTTTAGTCTAACAGTACCCCCAGACAAATAAACCAAAACAATAACCTGCCACTGCACCTTCCAACAAAATTCCATCAAGGACGTAAAGCAGTGACATGACAGGCTGCTCTACAGATGTTTGTAGTCACAGGAAAGCTACTCTGTCAGAATCTTATTGGGCCAAAGACAGGTTCTTCTTATAATACACCCTTAGTTTCCCTAGTTTCTTTTCTTCTCTATCAATCAGCCTTAAACCTATTTAAGTTGTCCAGCCTTCCTATTCTACAGTGTTTCTAGTGATTTATCCAGAGACAGTGGAATCAATACAAAGAGGTTCACAAGAGCCTGTTTAGGCTAATTCTGCATCACAGATATCCTTTGTCTGATGTGGGTTGGTGTTGGAGAATGGCTGAGGGAACGCGGTCATGGCTCCATGGAAGAGCCTTGTGATTCAATTTTGACATAAGTTAGCCAGACTAGGCCTCAGTGAAAAATTCCGAGTCGTGCTGACAAGGGAGAAAAAGAAGGTCGCGCTGACCTTGCACTGTACAGATAAACAGCTTTTGAAGAAACACTGTATACGAAAAACAGGATGGAACCCGGACCACGTAACAGTAACCGCAAGTAGGAGGAGTATGATAATGCAATCTTTAGAGCTAAGCCAATGATTGTAAGACAAGTATGCATAAGGTAGAACTTAGTGTATAAATATGTGTAGGGTTTTGCAATAAAGCTGAAGCTTGCCTTATCACTCACATTGAGTCGACTGCTTGCCTTCCCTCGCTCGTCGCAGGTTGGTTTATGCTTCACAGCTCCTTTGGTTTGCTTTCCAGTTCTCCCTCCTCTAGCCATATTAAAACCACTACTGCAATCTTTTAAGTCAGCTGATATTCAGGCATTAAAATAATCTTTGGAAAAACCTTTGTCATTTTCTGTAAGATCATACTTTGGACATCCCTCTTATCTCATTCTCTAGAATAAGCGCAGTATTTTCAAGAGACTTTAAAGTTATTTCCTGTTTGTACAAGACTATAGTATAAGAATTTAATTTATAGCTATATACTACAGCAACTCATCTATGGAAAGGCCAAAATTAAACATACTTTCTAAATCCATTAGAGTTGAGGAGCAAAACATTTCAAGCTCCTTTTGTTCCTCCTTTACTAAGCTGGTATTCCAAATCACTGAAACTGCTAGTCTTCGTAGCAATTCCAGAACAGAGAAGACATTTGCAATGTAGGTCTACCAACTGTAGACCTGTTATAGCACTGTAAGAAGGATTTGATCATTTGGCTATTTCTATTCGTTTGAGCTTACATAATTTTCACTGTTTGAGCCCCCTACATCCTTTCCTGTTGCAGATAAAGAATACAACCTTTAATCTACAGTTTTACTCGTGAGATTTGAATATATAAAATGCAAGATGCACTTCCATAAAATTAAAATAATAACACGAACTTTACAGCATACAGCTTTAACAACAGCTTTCACATGAGATGTTACTGACCATTCCAGAGAAGCGGATAGGTATGACATATGGATAGAAAGTAAACCTGTACCAAGAATAACTAGAGGCCTTACAAGCAACGAAGAATGAAGATTCAGTTCTGTATGCAGGAAGTGTCTGCTTCATGTCTCATCACCATCGTCCACCAGTCCATCTTGCAGGATATAGCTCCATACCAGAGCGCAAGTCAGGCTGCCATGTAACTTCCTGCACTCTACAAGCCAAGGGCTTATTTCCAAAGCATCATCATGAATCACGTATACCCCCCAGTATACACGTATACTGGTGCAAGCCTAATTTCACCTGATTAATAAGCTAATAAGGTACCATTGTCACTCTTCACCTTTTGCACTTCCCCAATGAAAAATTATCATTGTCATAACCTGCCTTTCAGTGGGGGTTCAGTAATACTAATCTCAGACAGCTAACTACTCATTGCTACCAAAAGGACCCATTTAGATGCAAGTTTGACACATCTTGCAAATTCTGCTGGTGAAGACAGCAATCTTCCTTTCTTGTTATTAACTGTAATGGTTAGCAGGCAGGCAAATTGTGGGGGGAATAATCTAAAAGACATGCATCTTTACTGAGAGGTTGAACAAAGTTTAGTGATTTTTATGTCATAATCAGTGCTGTTAAGATTATTTTCTGGATAAAAACATTCATCAGCATGTGAACTGGGTTTTAAAAATATCAGATATGAGGGGAAATGTTCCATTACAATACTACCTAAAGGTTTAAAATCTGCACAATATCTATAAGAACAAAAGAAAGGAGGAAAAAGAAAAGGTTACAAAGAATTGGACAAAAAAAAATGAAGCTTTCATCTTGTGAATAATCTGCAGGGGAAAGCTGCATCTAATTAAACTGCAAAATTGAAACACAAAAATTCTTATTTTTAAATAGGAGATAAACTTGGAAATAGTCTGAAGGAAAAAAATATGGAATCTCTGGCTGCATCCCTTAGTTACTCATAATTCTTGCCTGACACTTGCTAACTTAATTCAGCAGCAACTTATGGAGTAATTCGTAGAGAAGGACATCTCTGCTACCTGCTACTTCTTTTGTGCTCCTTCTTATAAACAGGTGAACGTCAGCTGAAGAATCACACTGCCATCTTCAAAAGCTGTTTTTGAAGCAAAGCGCTCCATCACATCAGGAAGCTCAGCTCAGAAGCTCTGCAGTGTAATCTAGTTTCCACCAGAATTTCAGCCAGGAAAATATATTTCTCCTTCACATTCCGATTATAGGATTTCTCTGAAACAGCTAAGCAGGACCACTGCTTAAAGCAGTTGATATCCTTTCTCACTGGAATGCTATTAAAAGATAAGCCACCTCAATACAAACATCTCCCATATATTACCTTGGCCCAGAACCAAGGCACTCTGGAATGTAATTTCTAGACAGCACAGAAACCTGAGCAAAGAATGCAAGTCACAGAAAATAAAACAAAGACATGGTTCCCTACCAAAAACATTAAGAAACAACTAGCTTCTTGTGATCATACTTGCAAATACCTTCTGGGAAGCAAATTTTAAGAGACAGAAATGTCACCTCAACATATAATTCACTCTGATAAAGCCCAGATCTTAAAGCAGACACAAAATCATTGAGTTACGTGACTAAGTAGTAGCTGTGTACACAGGTCTCTTTATGCAGCAGGCTCCAGTTCCTCACTTACTCCTAATGGAAATTAAGAGTCAAGAGACCCTTTGGCTTTCAAACGTTTCTCCCTTATATTTATTCTGCTATTTGTGGGCTAAAGCAAGGTAAACACCCTCTTCAATATTTCTCTTCAAAGGGTAAGTGATCCATAACAGGGTCTCAAATAGCCTTATAAGACTATAAGGCCTCTTCTCAAATTATAAGACACACTTGAAACAGGAAGATTTGTAGACAAGAATAAAGCATGCTTATCCCTTCCTTCTTGTATCAGAGGCAGTCCTGACACACCATTTGCTTTTACTATTTATGAACTACTTGTATGAACCATGGGGGAATAAATGAGATTACACCATTTGTTAATCCTGTTGACTCATCCAGAATGGGAAGGTTATTACATTAATTTGGATTTACATCAACTAATACCCCAGCCCACTTGCATCAGTATACCAAATGATAATGACTGGTTTTAAGCAATCAGGCACACAAATACACTCTATTTTCAGTTTAATTCTATTATACTGAAACTAATGGCAGTAGTAGGTCTAAACTCACTGTTGTTGCAGGTTTTCTAGTTTGTCAAACTCTAATTTCTTTTGGTGAAAGATAGAGCTACCTGGCATTCACGATGGCAAATCATTATCACCAACATCCTCTGCACAACTTATTTGTCCTTATTTGCCTCCATACTCCCACTATTATAATAAACACTAAAACATAACTGCCCTCAGAATTTTATTCACAAAGAAAGAGAAAAATCACTTTCTCAGCAACAGTTCTATCAGCTATACTTGGACAAACAGGACTAGCAGCAGTAAAGTCATAGGGCTTTCTTATTGAAGGAAGACAACATTCACAGAAAGTATTCTCTATGGGCACAGCACTGTGTTACATAAACTTGCCTACAGCTTAGTGCAGTGTGCGTGGCACGCGCAGCTTGCAAAGCTTATGCAGCAGTACTTTAAAATGGCAGGCTATTAAGTGCCAGTTTTTAACTGCTCAAGCAGAAAAAAAACCGAAACAAAAACCTGGCAGGATATTTCAGCTAATTGCTTTAAAATGCTAAGTCTCTAGATTTAAGGAATCAGTAGAAGTCTAACAAAGAATTTATGTGCATGTACACACACACATACACAAAACCCCACCCACACAAAATTAATAGATATTCCTGGATAGACATCCTGCTGGAAGCAGCTTTGAGGCAAACAACTTCTTTATTGATCAGAGCCTCTGACATAATTTGACATATAGCCAAAAGGCTCAAGCATTTTGCTGAAGAGGAGTTTGTGCAAGTCGATACTCAATATGCATATAACGGGTTTAGTGACCCTTCCTGGGGACTGGTTGATTTTTAAATTACTTTTACCCCTTTTTGTGTATTAGCCTTCATTTTCAGAGAGGTAGGAATTAATGATCCTTTTAAAATAAGGGAATAGTTTAAATAACTGTGTTTATCACTCAGATAATTTCTATGAACATGCAGTTGTGAGGTTCTACTTCTCAATACTTGTTCAGTCTACAGTAAGACTTTTTTTTTTTAATTCAGCTGTTCTGAAAACTCCTAAAGCCAAGCTACATTGCTCCCTTCTCATGCACTATCAAAAGTAATAAAGATTTACAGGTCAAATTATGACCTCAGTAACATCACAGCAGCCCATTATTGATGACAAACTTGCACTGGTGTAACAGAGCAGGAGTATAAAAACTATCTTCACTGATAAAGCCACATGAAAAGACCTGCATTTCACTCACACTCAGCTGTACTGGTTCTCCAGTGTTTGATCAAAAAGAATATGAAG
>NW_009187130.1:10756-43949 GCF_000690835.1 Fulmarus glacialis | reverse complement strand
GGGGGGGGGGCGGGGCGGAATCTTTAAAGTGCTCAAGGAATAGTCCTTGCACTCTCAACATGACAAAAAAGATCATGGAGGGATTACACAGAACTGGACACAAAGGAGTCAGTGGAGAGACAGTTCAGGCTATGGGCAGCACAGCAAAGATTCAGAATAGGAGAATGGGTGAAGTCACAACAGGAGACAGTTGTTACTTCTGCAAAGTGGCATATCACCCCCTCTTGTTCCAGCCCTCCCTTCACCCATAGTTGCCACTGCAACATCAGTTAGGATACAGATTTTATGATGACTCCTTGCATGGTGTTCACTCGCACCTTTGGATGCATTAGAAGGAGCTATTAATAGTCGTCTTCGCATGCGATAGGTCTATCTTTAGATTTCCAAATATTCCCCTCCCTCCAATGACCAGGAAGCGTATCTTAATATGATTCTAAACAAACTTTATGAAGCTGATGACATTTCACCTTTACTGTATTTGGAAATTGGTAGGGTTGATTTGGGAGTTTTTGAGGACCACTTGGAATGGTTACCTTAATCTAAAGGCTGTTTATCTCATTTATTCTTAATTATCTTTTATTTACACACAATTAAGCAGACAGCATCTATGTTTGGAAACTAAATTTCATTTATAATAAAAAATTCTATAGATGTCAGTAACTGGGACTGATTAAGATGCAACTGCTGAAGCCAACTTATTGATCCCAGCATTACATATAGAGGTATTTAATTGGTTTTCTTTACAGATGCTATTCAATCGGTTCAACTGCTTAGCAATGTTAAATGGCAGCAATTAACTTGTGCGGAAAAGATAATTTAGAAAGGTCCCAAGAGAGACATCTAGAGTTTCTACATGTAGAAAAACTCCAATTTAAAAAATGGCTGAAAATAGCTCAGAGAGATTATTTTGGTGATATCTAGTCAGAATGTCTCTATGATTCTATTTATGTCACTGCACTTCTATTGGTATCACATTTTGCTTTTGCTTATTCAAGCAACGCAAAATGAAAAGCAAATCTATTGCATCAGAAATGTATTATTACAGAAAATGTGTTCAGAGCACTGCTTGGGAAAAAGATTTTGATCACAATTATTCCTATATAATTGACGCAAAATAAGCAGAAAGTGTATTATCTAGTAAAATATCAACTTCCATGAAGGAAAATTTCACAGGACCACATCTCTTAAAAAATTTCAGACTTCAATGAGAATATAAGGCTTATGGCTTGGTTTCACTGCTTCCCTTGGGATAAACTAATGTTGCAATGTTCATACATTCCTAAAATTAAAATGATGGCATTGTTAAAATACTATACATTCCTTTTGCAAAATTCAGTTTGTTAATCGAAAATCAACTTTACCTGTATACTAAGTAAATGCAAACAATCCTTAGTTATTCATCCAAGGTACAATAAAGGTTATCATGCTGTGCATATACAGACGTGGCTGACAGACCGTTATGGCCCTCTTTCCTGGTAAGGCACGAATTGCATATTTACAAAAAAACCCCAAACCCTCATAAATGTACAGTTCACTCCTTTCATAGCGTTAAAGGGACCTCATGATCAATGATTTTACATAAAGTTTTCTATGCTTAATTCTGCTCTCATTTAAATCAATACAGCTTACACTAACTTCGTTGTGCGCCTCATGCATCATCTGAGCAAAGAAAAATTGATCAGGAAAATGCCTTCCTAGCAAACCAGAATCTGAGTAATAGCACCATCTAGGGGCATCAGTTTCTGCAGTGACATTTAACCATAAATTATTTGTATAGAGCTATTTTTAAAAGCTTTATCTTCATTATATTACCATACAGCAGTCTGAGGAACTTTGATTTCTTTCTCAAGGCTTGTCTTACTACCCTGTTCTGAGTGTTGAAGGGTATGTTTGTTTAAGTTTTCATTTCTCTGTTGTAATATAAACCCCACAAGATAATCAATCAACAAATCAAACTGAAAGAAGGAATTTAGAACCACAATTGAGCAATCATAACTATACTTGACACTTGTTATTACAGAGTCATGCTAATAAAGTCAGTTATTTCTGAAATTTAAATGGTGCAATAAAGAGAATCAGACTGCGTGTTTGAGGGGTTTCTAGTGAAATTACTGTACCTCATCCCTTCACTTATGGCAACACAATATTCCATAGCAAAGGCACTGTTTGAATGCAGAGAACTAACTTAATCTGCTGCTTAAAATTCTCAAGCTTAGAAATATCAGGCAAAGTATACACCTGCAATAAGAAGCAAGTCAGACAACTTGCATAGAGAAATGAAAAGAGGGTGCAGAGCAAGACAATCAAACCCCACCTCTTCCCATGGAATGACAAGGCATTTAGGAAAACAGCTTTGGGAAATAAATACTTGGCAGTTACCACGTAACCTGTAGTGAATTTCCCCACAGCTCTCTTAAAATTTGAGCACTGATATACACTAAATCCAAGGGAGGGTTGTCACTGAAAAAGGTCATTCTGTTTAATTTTCAGCTAATCAGCTCCTGTTCACCATGCAGCTACCTCAGCTCTCCTCCTGACTTCAAGAAGGAATCCGCAAACAGATAGTGCTGACAACCCCTTTTTGCCACAGTACACACACAGCTCAGGCTAACCAGCAAACTGTACTTAACACATTTTTGCAACAATTTCCAAAACCTGACTGATAATCAGCACGGTGATAAGAAAAGAAGCATGAAAGAGCAGTTTGGTTAGTTTATCCCTTACCTTGCAAGTTTACAACCTTTATCGGTTTCAGGTTGATTGGGAAAAAGGGCATAGTGCATCTCAAGGTTTTAAAGTTTTAAAGTTCCTTGTAGAACTGCAGTGAAATAGAAAATGGTAAGTAACAAAAAGCAAAGGGGGAGAAAAGGACACAACAGCACTTGCTTTCTCAATCTGCAACTTTATAATTAAAAAACAAAACAAAACAAAAAAACCACACAGGCTTACATTCCTATGAAACTTCTTGCCACTACAGACAGCAATCTGGTAATTAGTGGGTTCACCCCAGATTTGACAGACCATAGGTCAAGCTTACAACTTGCCACATTAAAGCTTGGTTCCAGTATCTTTAATGACTGCCATGAGGAGTCTATTCAGTTGTTGTCTCTCTCTGTACTGTGAATATTATTTTACATAAATCTTAGCAGTAAGAGAGCCAAGCAATATGGGGAACACATCATCCCTTAGAATTACTCTCAACTTTTCAGCACTGCAAGACTTATTCTGAAATCTAAAATTAAATAGATGGATACTGTAAATAAATTTCCTATATAGAAGTCACATTTACTAGACATTTACTGATGACCGCCATGACTGCGTTACATTAGAAACACACTTCCATATATAAATTGTATGTAGAATTACTCTGCACAGGGGAATCCATATGTGCAAATCCTTAATTTTTAACAGTACATCTGATAACATGGCTATATTCTCACATATCAGCACTAGCAAAATAGATTTATTAACTTTAACTTGGGATCATTTATGAAAATCAGCTCAAACACCTCTACTCAACCAAAAGAAATAGATTCAGTAATAATGCACAATAAATATGTATTATATATCTCTCTAGTGTCAGCAGAAATCACATCAATAACCTAACTAGACCTATTTATGTAATATACTGCTCTCACTATAATTATGTGCACATGCATGAAGATTCTGCTCTGTTTCTCTTTTCCATGGCTCACCCCCTAGAAAGTTTAGGAAAGTTATGAGCAACTGGAAAACCTCATTAGGAATGTAAATGCTGAGACACACAAGGGAATGCTCTAGCATACTTTGCCTAAGATCACAAAACTGAACTGAATACCTGCTGCCATGTGTCTAAAAGTAATACTAGTCTAAGTCCAATATATTGCTTTTATATTCAAAACTCTGCTGGAATTTTCTTAGAGGCTCTTCTAACAAACACACATTTTCTGCACACATGCACATGATAACCATGATCTTCACATACAGTGAAGATGTAGTATTCAATGTAAAATGCAGTAGCTAATTTATTATTTGCATTTTATAAAAATGCAGTAGTAGTATTCATGTAAAACACAGCAGCTAATTTCTTTTACTATAAAATATAGTTTATATATAATAATGCCCCCACTGAGAAATTCTTCTATTTTCATATTTCAAACCTCAGGAAGTAGCCTAGAACATATTTTATTATGCTACAAGTTTCTATAGCAACATATATTTAGCTACCTTAATTATTATCATATTTCTGAATATGGGACAGCCACAGCTCCCCATGATTGTAAGCCTTCAGCAATTTATTTTTACATTGCAGGTTCTAGCTGCAGCGATGATGCAAAAACTCGTAACAGACCTGTAGTAACCTCTATTACAAAGAAAATGAGCCATTAATCTGCGCTGCTACCGTTAATCAGTATGCATAAAACCAGTGGATTAGTGGATGGAAGTTTAGTGGATAGAGGGCATTTAAATCCTCAATTCTCAATTTACTGTGTCTTGCATACAATGTTTAATGAGTTCCACTCTGCCTCTGCCCCAAGTGCAACCGATACCTTTTTCTACAGCTCTGCAGGAGGAAGATCAGTAAGTTTATAATACAGTCCACCATCTTCATACATAGCTTCAAGTCATCCTTGTTCTGAACTGCAAGAAGTTGGGCATCTGAAAGCAAGTTAGCTGATCCGTGATTAGAGGTCCCACTGAAGACCAAACTCAGTGAAGACCAAAGTCAATTTTGATAAAAACAGTAACCAGTGTTATTTTTGAACATGGGCCCACAAAGCTGAAGCCTCAGGCCATAGTTTGAAGGGTCCTTTACAGCCAGCTGTCAGTGTGCAGTAAGTCTGACATACCAGGACTCAGTGTATGGACATAAGACTGAATTAAAGTCCCTTGCAGGTCTTTTTTACATAGTCTTTGACATTTACAGGGACATTTGCACAATGATTTCTTATCTGGCTGATGGTATGTGACCTTTTCTAATGGTCTGTTTGAGGTAGAGGGGCAATACACAATGAAAGACTATTTAAAAAAGACTTTGTTTGTCATTTAACCATTGTTAAGTATCATTAAACAACAGCGTTTTAATCTACAAGCAACATTTTGCTTTTTAAAGTTCTATTCTATTCTAATTCTATTCAACAATTTTTAATTGTTGTTCCAGAAGGAGAGCAACACCTTAAATGGTGTGGAACTTGCACCAAAAATCCAAATACTGGCAATCCAAAGCTTCTGCAAATACAAACATAACTCTGTTACCTTTTGAAACACCAGACCAAAGCTGTGTAGCTCCAGAAAAAGAATGTGTACCAGTGACAAGTACAGAAATAACCAGGAAACATTGTGTACTACTATCATCACAACTCAGAGTCCCCACACTACGAATTGTGACTCTAAGTCTAACAGGCTGTTAGAATTAGTCTGTATGAGCAGGAAATATGGATAGATAAGATCGCTCCAAGTTATAGGTATAGTAAGCATTTTTAAATTATTTAATTCCCTAGGAGCACTCCCTTTTACTAAGGGAGGAAATCCATTATTACTGCAGTGACTAGTCTTAGCTGTACTAATTTTTAGAAGATTACTAACAGCTGTTTGTAATTTCAAAATAAAAGAAAACAATCCCCTGCTCATTTATATTTTTAGTAAATGAGACAACTGTTTTATTCCCAAGGACTTTTCTTGCTTTTAACATCTCCTGCAGTCTTCATCTATTTCACACTTTCCTTGGACCTACTCTCATCTTTTGGAAACCAAAAAATTTGCTGTGCATCTCAAAGACGAAACTTACATGTATCTTTCAGAGCATAATGTCAACCTTCTCTCTCCATTCCCCACTTCTAATGAAGTTATTACACACAAAAAAACCCAGTATCTCAATCATCTTCTACTCTCTCCAGAAGAAATAAGCAAAATATTAATGGTCCCCAATTTCTTTAGACATAACAAACATGGATCTATATCCCATGGCAGTTACCATACACTTAATCATTTTCTATATATTACATAGATACCTAAACACATACACACACGTATAGAAAAAGAGAAGTACCATCTCTACATGTAGTACCATATAAAATTAATTCTATACCACTAAAGATCTCCTATATCCGAAGCTACAGCAGTATACAGGTAGATTTGTACTGGATATTAAATTGGGTTTCTTCTCTTTGTTTACATTATAATATTGTCCAGTTTTGGACAATCCATAGTACAGCCTCTCCTAATCCCCCCTTTTGTTATTAACGATTTGCAATAACTTTCCAACTTCACCTCTGCCAAACGTATCCTGTCATATACTGAAATAGTCCAAGACAAGTTGTTAAATAAGCATATGTAGTTAACGAACCTGAGATCTCAAGAAAACTTTCTTGTACGATACCAAAATATTCACAGTAAAATACAGTAGCTGATATCTCAAACATTCAGCACTGATGACACCAGATAATTGAACAACCCTAAAATGATAAAATGTTCTGAAGACAACACTGTAAACACCTAAATACCTAGACCTTCAGAATATTAATTTATTATTTTCTTGAAAGAGCATTACAGTTTCTTATTAAAACTTTATTTTTGAGTGTGATTCTAGTCATTAAAATCTAGTTGAATGGTAACATTCTGCACTATCAAAATATTAGCATCTTAATAAAAAAAAAGCTTAGACCTACTAAGGCTTACATTAAAATTAACAATGAGAGAGTTCACGTGACAAGTCACACAGAGGAAGACAGGGTGTCACCTGTTTTGCCTCTTGCAACAATAAACAAGTTTTCATTGAGCCTTCACCACTAGCATTACAGGATCTCTGATTTATGGCCAAAAAAGTATTTAGGGGAAGAAAATACCATGTTGTCTAAGTTGATCCATTATTGAGCACTGCTGCAGCTCATCTTGCAGGTTTCCAGCACAAAGTTAGCTTTTTAAGAATGGGAATTGCCAGGCAGTAGAACAACTATTTTGCAATCCTATAATGTTTGGAGAGCTCCTTCTCACACTGTATGCTCCTTTCACTAGATGAAGAAATTCACTTGATCCATATAAAGCCCGTGTTATTGGAATTTAGACAGGCAAATTGGAAAGGCATTATAAGAAGATAAAGCCATTTATGTAATTGGAAAGAGCGAGGAAAATGAATACTTCCACATTGTGACAAAGACTCCTAATGTCCAAGAGAGACCAGATGGCACTTTACTTTGCAAGGTCTCAGCCAACACATCTGTCACAATAAACTGCAAAAACCCCTTAATTTAGCAGCCAAGAGATAGAGGTTTGAATCATCCCTCCTGGGACTTCAATCTGAAGCTCCAGAAAGACTTTATATTTCAAAGTTTGTGTTCAGACCTCAAAGGCATCCGTTCTTACTATTGCTGTTGTTGAAATAAATAATTTGGCAAGTGTCACAACATTTTTACGGTAGCAAAATAATTCTCTCTGTAGTAATGAAAGCACCTCTGTAATAACAAACTTACACAGCATTTACACCCTTTTATAATACTTGAAAAATCACTAAAATGAGCTTTGCTTATAAAAAATAAATGAGAAATCAACCCCCATATAATAATGTGTATATTTATATGAGAAAAGAACTTCCTTCTCTCGTATATAATAAATGCCAATCAGCTTTTTTCCTGAAATATTAAAATCTCCTATTGGTGACTATTAACATAGATGAAAACCAGCAAATGATATGGATTGAAGACATACAAGTACACTCATATCACTATACTTTCTCAGAATGGTAAAAGCATTATAAATTCTAGCAGATTCATTTACTGAAGTGCTGTACTCTTTTGATAAACTCAATAAATATTGCTAACACAACATGTTCCTCATTAAATTAACAGGAGTTTATTGATTGAAGCATACGACTGCAAGCTGTTTTTCTTCCAGAAGGGAGTAGACATTCAAACACAACATTGCATAGGAAAACAAAATAATGCCCTATTCTCTTCTGATGTAACTTAATCTCACTTTGCTAGAGGAAAAAAACAACATGCTTTTATTAACAAAAACAAACAAAAAAAGAGGAGTTAACTGATGTAATCAGAGTTAACTGTAATACGAGCTAATGCAGGAAAATTAATGGGAAAACCTACAAGGTAACAAGCTCAGTTAAGTAACTCAGTAACTAAACAGTAAGTATTGCAAATCATGTAGCATAAACCTTGATTCATCAGTGCCTACAAGATAACTACACAGCTTCATTATCATTTTAAACCAGGAAGACTGCAAGCAGGAAGTTCTGTGAAAAGAAAGACTACTTGCAAGTTATCACCAGAGGCCCAACCCAGAATTGCTTACTCAGAGCAAACTTTTCTACCAGTGCACATCTGGGATTCTTTATTTCCCCCCCAGCATTTTTGACGAGTGCATCTTAATAATATATATGTGTGTGTACATATATATATATACATACAAATTCAAATATTTGAAGCAGCTGTGACTGGCACAGGGCAGCCATCGAGCTCCTCCCACAGAGTGCTGCTCCCCGCAGCACCCCCTGCTACCAAACCCTTGCCATTAATGCCCAATACAAGAGCTTTGTCCTCCAACGCATCACAGATTTCCTTGGACTGTACCCAACTATTTACTCCTTGCATTTTTGCCTGTCACATATTGCCAAGTAAAGAAATTTCTGAATGAGTCTCCCAATGACTCTCAAGGCTGCAGCTTCCTAAGTACCAGCATGCAGACCACCTGTCAAAGCAACACAAGCCCTTGCAATGAATCTGTCATAGAAATACTGACAACAATAAATAAAGTCATCATAGAAGCATTTCACCCTTCTAGAGACAAGCAGACAAGTTCATTGTAACTCAGATTTGCAATCCAAACTTACATCTTTTTGCTGTAAGTGTTTAAAGACCGCCTAATCAACGCTTCTCAAGCATAACTATACTGTAAATCACTCCTGCCCTTTCCCTCACCTTCAGGTCACCCAGAACACCCTAAAAAACTCTTTCAGACTTGCCACAAATGCCCTATGAAAGAGTCAAACCTCCAAAAACCAGGTGCATTATTAAATACCATATATATCAGTGGAATTTATTGAATAACTGCAAAATTATGCCCTCATCTTTTTCTATAACTTTATTAAACCACTCTGTGAATCTAATTAATTGCAAAATACCTTAAGCTGGGAAAGGGAAGAGCATATGCAAATTAATGTCATAACTCCTCTTTACTGAGAAAGAGAAGCATGTTCTGCTAAGCTCGCCTCTATTGACAGACATGATCCAGTCAAGTATCACTGAAAAGGAATAAGAAAAAGGGCTGGATTTGCCATTGGAAAATGCAGTTTGCATCAGAAATTCGCACTGTTTGCATGCACTATTGTTTTGTGTATTTTAATCACCTTGTTTTTCATTGGAGAAAGAAGTCAAATGAATCAGTCTCTAAAATACTAATAATTTATCCTAAAATAGAAACAATCCTAATGTTTCACGAGAAAATGGGCCTATCTTGTTTCTGTAAATGGTCTGGACCTCATACTGACAAAGGCTGTGCTTGGGCAGCTTTCAATCAGAAAAATAGAATGCCTAGTATTCTTTTCCCTATTGTGTTACCTCAGCATTGAAACCTTCAGATAGCCCTTTACACTATGCTAAAAAAAACCCCCATGTTTTGACTAGAATTTGTGTAAAGACCATCAATCGTAACAAGAGGAAAAGAAAAAAATAACAACAACAAAATAATAACAACTTCACCACTAAAAGAGACAAACATAGTTTCAAGTTCTTTTAAAGTTATGTTTCCTCTATTCTGCCAAAATTATAAAAATGTAGAAGTGAATTGAGCACAAATGGTTCACTGCAGCATTATCATTACCACAGCGAGGGAACAGGAGACTGGGCTAAACAATCTTCCCCAGGTTTGAGGTTTAAGCTCTGGTCTTGTTCAGAGTTCTCAGATACTTCAGGAACTTGCCTATCAGCCCATTTCCTCAGTCCTGGAAAGTCTGTAGCCGCATTATTGCTTGTGTTAATGTTCAATAACTTCTAATTTTCTGACATTCTGTAGTGCCTAAGTAGTCAGCTGCTTGGGAGCTAATTACTCATCCCTTTCCTTTGAAGGACATTTTCTCTGACATCCTTTAAAACGACCGCCATAAGGGCACAGTTCTGCAGCACCCTTTTACACTACTTTGTATGAGGCTTTCCTCTATGTGAGGACCAAGAACACCAAAGGCTGATTTGTATGCAACTCCTTTTCTTCAGCAGTGGTCTACCACAAATGCCCCAGTTCTCTTCCACAGCATGTATAATTATCAACTACCTGTGAAAATAGCTTTTACTGTAGTCACCATGGTATCAGACTTTTGTCTGGAGCACACATTAAAAAAAGCAAGCAGGCCCTGCAGCTAGAATCCTTTTTCCACTTTGGATGAAAAAGAGACTTAGATTTTTACACTGATCATGTTTATGGCCAACAGTCAGGGGACAAGAAAAATCTTCTCCAATAGCATCTGTTACTTACTGAGGCTCTCCAGTCTTGTTTTGGGAAACGTGTGGTCACCATTGCCACAGTAATTGACTGCCACCATCTAGCGCAATCCCCCTCTAGACCAGTACTTTTAGTTACTGTCGTCGACATACTACAGTTACATAAAGGTCTCATATAAGATTGCCAATAGTTCTTTGTTCCTCAGGATATTATTTTCTCATTTTCTTTTTGGAAAAGCGTCTTATCTTCAATATGGTTATCAGGGCCATGAGTGTACTAACAGGCCTTAACAGCCCTGATCAGCCTCACCTGGGGCCTAGACCAGTACTTTTAGTTACTGTCGTCGACATACTACAGTTACATAAAGGTCTCATATAAGATTGCCAATAGTTCTTTGTTCCTCAGGATATTATTTTCTCATTTTCTTTTTGGAAAAGCGTCTTATCTTCAATATGGTTATCAGGGCCATGAGTGTACTAACAGGCCTTAACAGCCCTGATCAGCCTCACCTGGGGCCTCCCACCACACCCCTTGCAGATGGGCCTAGGGGCTCCATTTCATTAGTCCCTGCCTGAGCTCTCATAGTTATGCCTGTCTCCAGCTCTGCCACTGCCATGCCTGTGTCTGGCCATGAACCCCACTGATCTGGATCCAGACCTGTGGGCCGATTTCCCACCTGGACCTTGACTCAGCCTCATCTCCGTGGAACTGTCCAGTCATCACTGGGCTATGTCTGACTCTGGTTACCATATTGGGCCTGATCCTGACATGCCAATCAACTTTCTAGCTTGACCTTGGACCTGCCTCATCACCACAAACTTCCCTGGTGATCTGGACTTTTGGTTGAACATGGCCGCTATCCCCAGTCCTGCCCCACCTGCCTTGGCTGGCAAAGCCCCCATGCCCCCAACCCTTAGGGAGCAGCCTGACAGTCCCTTGCTGCAACCTGACAATGTCAGCCCCGTAACTCATTTACATTTTTTCCTTTTTAAAGAAGACTGCAAATGCTACTGAAGTGTCTTTTACAACCTTGTGAGAGGGCCTCATCTCTATTTTACATTATCAAGGAAAAAAAACGGACCCAGGTTAAGGTATTTCTCCAAGACTGTATATTGCCTGCCACCACCGAAGTGGACCTGCAGCATTGTATTCCTCCTGAATCCCAGGGCTATCATATCAGAGTGCGAGAAGCAACTTAAGCAAAGACACAGGCTTTGGTAGTATCAAAAAAACCCCAAAACCCTACAGCACTGTGTAAAATTAGGAAACTCATAGATAAAATACATCTGAAGTCTAGATATGAAAAATGAGAACCATACTTGCTAATATTTGGAAATGCTTTGATGGAAGTAGAAATTATCTAATCACTATTCTGAAGAACTGTGAAGTGCACAACTTGACTTCATAATAATAACATGAAGTCATTACTGTATAATTTCATTGATCATCTGATTTTCTGTTTCATTGGATCATGTTCCCCAAGTATTTATAACAATAGTAAGAATTAATAAGTGCCTTCAACAGAAACTAATTAATTTCAATTTCAAGCCGTATCACTGCTACTCAGGTTCTTAAGGAGAAAATAATCCTATATTGTAGCCAATATGAAATATTTTCCTTTTATGTTCATGGCTGATTCAACACGGGCAAAAGATTTTCATGCTGAAGCTAATTTTTTTTTTAAGTTTCCAATATATCTAGATACTCAAATAGAAAAGGGACTGCCAAAGCAGAGTTGATGATACACCCTGATGCTGAGTCGATACACCCGGACACTGAGTATCTGCCTTCAGAATAAAAAAGGACTTCTTTCCTACATCGCACTGAAGACACTGAATAAGGTACAAACAGTTTGAAAAGATGCATCACAGACAGAAAAATAATGTTCATTGAAGGAAGCTCACATTGAAAACAAGACATGCATATTTTTCCATTGCAATTTATACTTGTTAGCAAGAAGGGCATACATTATTTCTGAAACACATGACATACCCATCTTGTATAATTTTTACTTTCTGAACGTGAAAGATCTTTCTATTTTAGTCACATTCTGCAGAGCCATTAAGTGGCATCCATCATTACTTGCTCACTGAGGCATTATACACAGGAGAGAGAAACATTTAAAATTATTTAAACCAAACTTAGAAAGACCCTTGAAAGGCTTCTGTGTCTTTTAACTTCCAATAGACCTTCTGCCTGCAAAAAAAAAAAAAAAAAAAAAAGGAAGCTACTCTGGCTAAAGCAATCTTGCACATTACTGATTTAGATAACTGGCTTCAAGACAGCAATTTTTAAATCACACTGGAAAGCTGAAATAAGTTAAGGGGAAAGTCTCCCCTTAACCTCTGCACACATTTTTACCGTAATTGTAACATTTATCTTGCTGTTTGAGAACAAACTGCACAATTCCAAATCATGTCATAACTATAAAAGAACTTTTATCACATGTTAAACTTCTGTTACATTAGCAGTCACTTGCCTTTAGAATTTTCACTACAACTAAAGAAATCTTTGGGGCTGACCTATTATCATTCACCTGAATAGAAGACCTTTTCAAATTTCAAGTACTTTTTTGTCCTGAAACACAAACATGTGCTGTACATAATCTTACACACAGTTTTCATGTCAATATACATCTCTGAATAATCATCTATGAATAAGATGACAATATGAAGATATCAGAAGTTTGGGAAGTGATTTTAAAATGTTTTAGCACTTTATAAATTATTTGAGTATGCATTTACTATTAGCATAACATGTATCTTAAACTTCAGCTATAAATCAGGATCCTGATGTGCAAGGAATCAAAAGAAACACAGAGCAGAAAACACCTCTGTACAACTGATACTATGAACTACAAGAAAAACAAGTAGCAAAACAGACTGAAGGCAAACCAGAAAAAACAAGGACATTGCACTAAAGTTTCACAAAGCAAAGCAACATTGTCTGTTGATGACAGTAAAGCTCAGAATTCAAAAGAACAAAGAAATCTAAGGCTTAATTAATAAAACAAAACGATGGTTTTACACACTCAGTGTAAATACAGTGGTGCAGATGAGAGTAGAGTCGTTTTAATCAAATTTTTACACAACACTGGGAATACCATATATTGTAACTACTACCAGAAAACATATTTAGTTTCTTAAAATTTAGGTTCCAGGGAGTATTTTTTTATGGAACACAGCAACTCAAGTGAACTAAAGCAAGATTGTAGCTTTTGAAGCTTTTGAGATGCATGAGATTTACTCCCTGTATTTTCCATTTACTGTATGCCCTATCAAGATGTTCGAACTCTCCAAATGAAGCAACACTTTGGCACAGTTTTATTATATGTATTATGTGGTACAGAAACCAATAATCCGTTAGTTTGCAGTCATTAGTTCCTTCCATAGACATTGTGTTTAAAAAAATCAAAGAAACCAATGACAACATTAATATTCAGTATACGAAGTTCTAGAACAGGGGGGAAAAAAAGGTAAGCCCCTACAACTGAAACTGAATGTCACTGACCAATGCTCACAAACCCCACGTGTACAGAACCAATTTTCTTGGTAGTCCACGAGTCCTGAAAGTACAATCCAGTAACATGGATATAAGGTAACAGACACAAAATAAATAGTGCAAATATATAATATAATAGCAAAAACATCTGCAGAACAGTTAATGATATCAAGGTTTATTTAATAAGGAGGATGTTACCAGAATTCAGAAGCAGACATCATGGCACAAGAAATCTAATTTAATATCAGGCTGCTTTAAAACTTAACCACTACATCACTAGTTTAATTTAAATGGTTTGCAAACAAATTGGAACTCCAAATGAAGGCAAACACAAAGATTAACCCACATATTCCTCCTAAAAAGAACTTAAAATAGAATATTGCAATGGTAGGCTTTTGATTAATTTCTATGAAAGGGTAAAATATAGCTCTCTAGTACTCATGTTACAGTAAGCATATCTAATTAGTATTTAGACAGGGTTTTCTTTTGTTTGGGTTTTTTTAATGGTTTTTTTTTTTCCTTCTCCTTCTGGAAGATTCACCTTTACTCAAGTATTTCCCCTATCCCAGTTAGTTCACTGACACTTTTCCAGTGGGTTCACTTATGACTGTTTCATTAACTGTAAACAATCACAGATTTCAAAGCATCTTCACAAAACTGCCTTTCATCATATTCAGAGCTCCACTGTGTCTTAGATGAAACTCCCAAATAAAACTTATTTTTAGCATGAATTCAACCTTTTATGCCTTAGAAAATATGAAAATCTCACACTGTTATACCCTACATATCCATCTTTCTTCACTTTAAAATCCTAAAAAGAAATTGAATTCTTTCATGCTCACCTTTCAACAAAATCCCCCAATGGGTGAGTAAGAAGATTCAGTGCTTGCTGTAATATTAACTCACAGCTAGTAAAAACCTCTGTGGCAGGTCAGGAACAATGTGGATATGAGAGAACAGTGACCCATTACTACATTCTCCCGTACTATCCTGCTCTTAATTAACACTGCATCATTTTAAAGAGTAACTAAAACTACTTAATTTTCAATTCTGAAAGCATCCTTTTAATTGAAGGCCTAGAAGGTTGATCTTCTTCAGCTATCTTCAATGCTGTTTTTGAAAACAGAATTATGGCTCACCCACTGTTTAGGACTTGTGCCATTTTCTGCTAGAACCCATTTTATTTCAAAACATTTCTATCACTGTTTGGGACTCCACCTACACTTAAGAAAGGCACTCTACAAGTAGCAAGTCAGTCTCTGCCATTTGACAGTTAAAGACTAGGAAAAGGAGAGGAAAGATGTGGTATTTCCCCCACCACCACCTCCACCGCTGCCATTTCTAGAACAAGAATAGAAATAGTACAAAGAAATTAAGTAATGAAAGAGTGAACAGAAATGTCCCCAGTTTCACTATAGTACCTCATTCAGAAAGAGTTCTTTCATCATCTTCCAGTCCACACAGAAATACTGGCCCACAGAGGTCCTAAGCCACTGCCTTCTGGAGGCTATACTTGAAAAAGGACTGTTTGGCCATTTGCTTGTTCTTCTGTTTTAAGAACTCATTATTTAAAACAGGTGCATTTGACTCTCCACATAGCATGATTCCTACATCGAACAAATCAGTTTAAATCAGCTGAATTCATTAGAACTGGATTGATTTATTCTAATTGAGAACTGTGGGCTACTGCTCTTGTTGGCAAAATTCTGATGCTACTTTCTGTTCAAGGGTTAAGCTTTGAAGGTAATTATCAGTATAGGCCTGCTCACAAGTCTGGACAGAATTAAAAAAACAAGCGTATTTTTCTTTTGGACTAATATAAAGGACTTATCTCAATTTGCACCATTAATCTCTACAAATGAAAGGATGGGATTTTTCAGCCACTGGGGTAGACTCCTGCCAAAGGAAATCACCTACAGCACCTCCAGAAATGCTTTCCTCAGGAGCTTTGAGACGCTTTGTGCTTTATCTGCACAAACATGGCTTAAAGGCAACATGTGATTTAAGATTTATGTAAATGTTCATTTAATTTAGGATAGAAAATTCAATGTAACGTTTTCCAATCACCACCTATTTCAGAAGATGCTGCAGAGTCACCTAATTTACTCTTCCATCCCTGGAGACTCACTGCTTAGTATTCTAGTCTTACACTTCCCAAATGCAAGACTGCCACTTATTTTAGTATGCAAATCTTAGGAGTCAGGAGACAAAAATATCCAAGTTAACAAAAATGAGGTGGCTAATTATGTTTTCTATTTACACACATCAGACAAAAAAAATTAAGTTTTTTTTCAACTGTGTGTTTCTGCAATTGCTAAAGCAAGAAAGTTTCTTTCATAGACAAAATCCTGTTTATTCCAATTTCAGTTTGCTTGCAAAGCTGACCACTGCCTCCATGTATACCTTCAAAGATGCCATTTCAAATTCTGAGCCCTGCTTATGTTTTATCATTTAAAAGGAAAACATGTCTTGTTAAACAGTTCTCAGATCGATTCCTTTCAGGTAGGTTAAGCCCCTGTAGTATGTAGATTAACACATTATTGTTCTTCGAACACTTACTCATACTGATGTGATGGAAAAAATAGGTCATCCTTTCACACTCAAGCTCTTCACTCTTAGGACTCAATTTTCATTGTTTATTCATCTAAGTCAATAGGCCTGAATTGCTAGGATTCCTGCAACAGACTTCTAGGCAGTAAGAAGAAAGAAAAAAAGCCACTGAATTTGCCAGAAAAGATTAATTTGTAATAGACATGAAATATGCTCAGATTCAGCCAAACTATGTGTTATGCAGACTGCAGATAGAGCTGTGTAACTAATACTAGCATAAAGGCCATGCTGTAACAGTCACCTGGAATAAGGTAAAGAACCCATGTAAAAACCACATTAAAAAAAAACAACCCACCTTCGTCTGCTGTGTCATCCTCCCAAGACTCATTATGACCTTGCCTTATCACTAAAGCCTGCACAGAATACCCACCCACACTCCGTTACAAATACTATGAAAGTTTAGGCCAGGATTTTTCAAAATTGAGAATTTTAAGCAGCATAGAAGTATATAAACTTAAGTGACTAATTGCATATAGATTAAATATGCAATTAAAAGCTTATACTGCTTTTAGCATTTAGATTACTTTTTTTTCCCTTCAGGATAGCCATTCTTGGAAATTTTACTTTCACATAGGGCATTTGCTGGTTTCCCTTAATTTCTGATGAGGAAACTGTAACAACATTTATTTTGATACAGTTTGTTTTGCGTGTCACAGGGACTTTTAGATAAATGAGTTTGTCACTATAAATGCATTTCTCAAGCTTTTGTTTATTTTCTTAAATCATAACAGATTTTCTTCAAATGGGATTTGACAGCAAAATATGAGGAAATCAAGTATAGCAAATAAGCTAGAACTGTGCAAACATGATTCCTGTCATCTATCATGCATTAAAAATACAAGTACATACCAAGAAAAATACATTTAATCTTTGCACATTGCAGACAACCTGACTGAACAGAAAAAAGGGAAAATTATCCATGGGAACATGCAGAATCCCACCTTCTTTAGATCTGACGCTTTCCCTAAGATCTATATGGCACCTAACATTTTATTTTACTCACAGAAGCTCAGATTATTGCATGAACGCCTGTCATCCTCCAGAGAAATGAAACCCAACTGAAATGTATGGTAGGACTAGGTGGCATGTGGTACCATTAGCAGACTATACCCTTCTTCGCATTTTAAAAAAGCGATTTAAAGTTATTATTGGCACATCATCTTTTGTGAATCCCTGCCTCTCCTTTCCCCTGCCACACATAGCTTACAGCCATGAGGTAGTTTCAAAAACTACCTGTGCTCAACAGATCTAAATACAGAAACATGTTCTGCATCTCAGATTATATTCTTAAGTGCCTGAATATGAGTATAGAGCTTTCATCAACTGTTGATGGCTTCCTTAGACATCTAAGTCTAAATGTTTTCAAATTGTGAAATTGCAGTGTTCGCAATTTACAAATCCAGTGTAAAATTCCGTGGGTTGGGCCAGACAGTGCACAGAAGAAAGCAGCTGTGCACAGACAGACCAGTCTCACATGGACCTTCCTCCCAGACCCTCTGAATTGGAGTTCAGTGTGTATGCACTGTTGGAATCTGTGCTGCCAAACCCGTCTGTATCAAACTTAAATGTCTTTTAATATTTCTGATGTAGCTGTCTTCTAACCCAATCAAAATAAAAATAGTATTTTTCACACCAGAGTATTTTTCAGCCACAGAAGGAAATAGTATGTTTCTCTCTTTAAAAAAATCTTTCTACTGTATGTGCAGCCAGCTGTGCAAAGGCTGGGAACAGTGCAAGCATCTTGTATAATCACACCTTCATGTTTAATTATTCCAGGTGACACAGAGAAGCGCAGTATGAGGGTGAATCACAAAAGAGCCCAGAGCTTCCATGTACACTTACGCTTAGCATCAGCAAAACTAACACAGTGGAAATCACCTCCCCAGACTGCAGTAACAATTTAATCCTCAAGTTACTAAGAGGAGACACACACAAAGACTGCAAATATCAAGAACTTTATTATGACAAGCTATCAGATAGTTGTACCAAATAGTTATATCAACTGGAATAGTTTTACTAAACTATTCAATTCAGCACCATTGCCCCTAAAAACTAATTGAGTTCTTTCAATTAAAGATGGGAACGCGAACAGTTACTACTGTATCCTATAAGGGGAAAACAGTTAAATTCCCAAGTCCCTGAAGATGGATAAGATTCAATTTAAATTGCACTAAAATATAATAATCAGTTGGGAGAGACTGTGGATTCTTCTATGCTACAGGATCTACCAATTGTTCAGCACTTTCAATACTACTACAACAGAACGTAAAACTAACCTATGTTTACATACATAAGTAACTCTCAAGTTACTATCAGTAGGAGGCTTCAAAGTGTTTTGAATTTTTTTTTTTTTATGATTCTGCTCAATGCATTCTGAACAGGGTGTTTTAACTTCTGCATTTAAAACCAGTCAAAAGTAACAGACGAGGCCCAAAAGCTCATTATTAATTGCAAGTCCAGATCTGAAAAAAAGATTGCCTGCTCTGCAGAGCCCTTCTAAAGCTTTCCAACGTGATCTCTGAAGACCTCTTGCTGTGGTTTCCATACTAAAACACCTTCAGCAATGAACACTAGCCTTACCGTGCCTTGTTGACTAATAGCAGAATTAACAATATGCCTCTATTATTCAAAACTTGTCTGTAACAGAAAAAAATTAGTGTCCTCTAGTGGTCTGTGTCTGCAGACAGCTGCGTAAGCTCTTTTCATTCAGGTAGAGATATATCAAAACATATTGCTAATATAATTTAAAGAACATTTTTACATGATCCAGCAGATATACCATCCCACATGTGTCAGGGCAAAAGATCAAAAGATCATCTGGGCCTTTCTTACCTGCATATAAGATCATAATTCGAACATAAAAAACGCCTCCATTATCACAATAATTGGACCTGAGGAGAGGAACAAAACTTTATGGTGTTTTAAGACACCTGTATGTTTCTCAGGATGCAGCTAGCATTGCATGCAGGGGGAGGAGAGGGGAGCACAGAGCAACAGGAAGTCAGTCTTTCATATATGGTTAAGGACATCAAGATTTTGCACCTTGCAAAATCAGCAAGTAAATGGTTAGGTCTAAGTATTTATTTTAATAAAGTGCCTGCGTGCAAAAAATTTATAGCTCTGCTCTTTTCTCTCCCCTGTGTAAGCAAAGAAAGAGGTACTAACATTAACTGGTGTAGTCATGGTATTTTCAGAATGCTTCTCAGCCTCCTTTGTTTAAGGGTATTTCAACAGTAAAAAGTCACCACAGTTGCAGGGAAGATCAGAAATGTTCACAGCAAAGGATCCAGCTACTAACAGGGATCACCAAATACCTTTAACTTGACATATATTAGGCAGGCACTGCATTACACATACAGTCTTCCAATAATTATTTTCTAAGCAAGGTATTCAACATGCTTGCAAGCCCTTCTGCTACGACCAATGCTTCTTCTTGATTTACTGATCCATAAAAGATCAAAATATAAAACTAAAGTTAAAGAGTAAATATAGGAAAAAAAAGTTTTATCAAGAAAGTGGTATGTACTGCAAATACTTATAATCATCCCATGAGGAGTAAAAGATTATCCTCTCCAGATACTTCAGTGGTATATTTTGATATATTAACATTGCAAAATTTACTTTGAAATCTGCAACACTATACATGAGCTAAAAATTAAGCACTCCTCTCTGCAAAGGACTGTGTCTGTCCCCTCCCTCCCCCAATACAAATCCTCAGTACAACTGGGCTTGGATCACAATTATTTCCACTTTGAGAAAAGTTTGTTTGCTTCATGTTAACAATGAATAGGAGTGAATGGTGATGTTAATCAAATTTAGACTCACTTAAAACAAAGAACCCAGCTGTTGAAGAGATACTGGCATTTGTCTGTGACAGAAGACCTATTTTATTATCATCCAGATTAAGGATCAAGAAATAGAGGCCACATTCTTACCCACACTCCTGTGAATGATATGTTTAATGGTCCCAGAAGTGAGCTAAAATTTTGCTAAGAAGGTAAAAAAAATTCAATTAATTTCAATTATTTCTAGAGAGAAACTTACATATAACTCTATCTCATCTGAAAAAAATGCACATGATTTCTACTAAGTTCACATTAAAAAAAAGGGAAGAAACTGGAAAAAAAGTCTCAAATTTTTAAGACTTTTTTGTTTGTTTATTATCTACCCAGGAATAACACTTGGAAAGGAGTATCTTCTCAGCAGGGAGTTGCCTTTTAGGCAAGGCCACTGACACATCTAAAAAAGAATAAAAATGACTCATCTAAAAAAAGAATAAAAGATAGAGGAACCTATGGGGGAAAAAAAAAAAAAAAGAATTTTCCAAAGAAATAGATCAATTATTACAAAAAGATACACTTTTTTTTCTTAAGCTAATGAAAGAAAACAAACTTTCCATGAAAAAACAGGTCAGCTAACAACTCTTCTAACACTGACCACAAAGCATGCAATAGACCTGCTGTACAGCATTGCTCCATCACCAACAGAACCAAAGCTGGGGCTTCTCCGTAGCCAAATAATACCCAGTCTTTTAAACCAAAAGTCACAACAGACTTCTAAATCTGTCCAAGTGTAGAAGGGCAAACAAGTCATATTTAAAATATTTGGCTTCTGTTAAAACATAACCACCCTGCTGACAAAATAAAAAAGGTGCAACATAATCATGTGATAAGAGAATTCTTTCTGCAAAAGGCTTTCTCTACCCTAGAAAAAGTTATAATCTGGTCTCTCTGGCAGTTACTGAGACGTGATATTGTTCCTTCAGTAATGACATTTAACGCTGTGATCACATTGATAAAACTGACAGTAATCAGAATACATTTACACTGAAAACAGTAGAAACTTTAGTCTTTAAAACTTTTAGAATCCCATGATGTCCAAACGTAGGTTTGTTTTCCTACAAGAGCTGAGGACAGTTAGGTCCTAACACATAGAAGGAATAAAGCTGAAAAAGCATTGAGATATGTTATCATCCAAGTCCAGACTTGGATCATGGCAGTCAAAAAAAAGGAACAAAGGATTGTCTTCACTCGAGCTAGTAACTAATTATATATCTGCCAAAATCAACTGATGCTACATTGGTACAAGAGGCAAATAAAAGATCAGAACTTAGTCCATTGTTAAAAATACCTGCCTTCCACTGCTTGGGACTAGACACCCCAGTACTTTCAGCCCAGATAATCAGTTCCAGGGGAGCATACCTCAGGTTCATAAATTACTTATACAGGCATTATCACACCACTTAAAATAATGAAATTCTTCTTCTCCTTGCAGATTTGCCAGAGGCAAAGATGTGAGCCAATCTTCATCTCAAGTGTTCATCTGCATTAACTGCCTTTTGCTATGACTTCATTCTTCCTTCAATTTTAATTTCTAGAACAGTCATTTGAAAGAGATTTCCATTATCTACTCACACCTCCAATCCTCTGAAAAAAGCATTCTGACTTCTTGTTTTTGATTTTTGTTATATAGGGATCACTTTGTAATTTATTCTCAGAAAGCAGGTGCATGCACCTGCTCAGCAAATTGATTACAGATTATTTCACTACATATTGATATAACCTCAGATTTAAGGAATGTAATAATTTTAAATACATAATATCCTGAACAGTTAAAAGCTACCCCAACAAAAGGGAGAGATTTATTTTACAAGGCTGTTTAGCCAGCTGCAATCGGAGTCTGCTATTCAGTCCATCTTCTATCACCATACACCTGTTCCAAATTCCTGAGGAAGTGCAGGGTAACAAGGCTTAAGAATGCAAAAGTCTGTCATTGGGATTACTACTATACTGCTGTTTGCGACTAAGAGCTCTAAGAAAGCTAATTAGAACTTCTACTTTAAAGCAATATGCTTATTAGCATAAATGAGTAAGTCTGTCATTAGAAAAAAAGAGGAGATCCATCAGACTGCGTTCCATTATTCATATTATAATCCTGCAATTTTTTTTTTTTTTAAGAGAAGGACACAATTAATTCATGAATTTTAAAAAGAACATACAAAAATGCGGTGGCTTGGCCCTAGCTAGCAGCCAAGCACCCACACTGCCACTTGCTCACACTCTTCCACTAACAGGACAGGGAGAAAATAGGAAGAAGAAAAGGGAGAGAATTCGAGGGTTGAAACAATGACAGGAAAAAATCACTCACCAATTACTGTTGCAAACAAAACGGACTTAACTTGGGGAATTTAACTTAATGTCAGTTAACATCTTAATTACTGATTCAGGTATTCAGAAACAAAGACAACAAACAGTTAAATAAACACTTACGGAAAACACTTTTCCTCCCCCTTTGCCAGGCTCAGCTTCACTCCAGACACATCTTCATCCCCTCACCCCCTCCAGTCTCCACTCCCATGTCAACCTGCAGGTTGCACTCGGTCCCTTCAGGGGCAGTGCGAGCCCTGCTGCGGGTTATCAATGTGCCACAGTCCCTTCGAGGATGTTATCAGCTCCACCATGGAGCATCTCCTACTACTCTGGCCTTATTGTTTCTCTTTCTGGGCGCTTTCTGCCCTTTCTTAAATATGTTCTCACAGAGGCTTGACCAGCTTCACTGATGGGCTCATACACGTTCTGCAGTGGGTCCACTGTGGAGCTAACTCCCTTCAGCACAGGGCAGCTCCTGGCCTCTTCTCACAGAGGCCACCTCTGCAGACCCCTCCCCTCCCCTCCCCACCACCACCACAACCTTGCCGTTTATGCCCAGTAAAAAATAAACTATTGAGATAAAAAAAAAATTCTTGAACTCTTCCTTCCTGCCTTTGCAATAGTTAATCTGTATGATTATTGGTTGGAATCTTGGAAGAGGAACTTGCATCTAGAGCCAGCCCCATTTATTCTCTTGGCCCTCCCTGCCTACATCCAGGCATCCTTCACTGATATAAGCCATGTCCTCTGACTTGGTTCCAGCACATTTGCCCTGCCAAGGGCAGCAATGCCTAAAATCCTACTGAGAGAAGAACGAAGCATGCCTCTATATACAAGAATCCCCCATTCCGTAATTCCAAATTCTAATTTCAAGCAGCTCTTAATCATTTACCAGCTTTCTGTTAAAGGTATGTACCACATAAACACTAACAAAATCTTCCTCTTGTAGCAAGTTCCTGGATTCACTGATCAGTTACTACACACATTTTATACCGATTCATTCTTCCCCACCATTTTCTGGGCCACGTTGCTAGCAGCCTACAAGGGAAAATAGCCTTTTCAATAGCTATGTATTAAAGGTAAAAAGGATTCTTGTGACTGTTAGTGTTTCTGAGTGCTAGGGAAAAACACAACAAAGAGCAGCTCTTCCCCCAGCATCTGTATTCCGCCAGGCTCTATACCTAGGAAATATCCCATAAACCCTCACAAGCTGACGCTCATTTCCTGACGCCCTCACACTCTGCAAGTCACTTCTACTCACCCCCCGCCCCCCCAATCATGTAAACGGTAAAATTATATCAGTCCTAATTAGTTTCCTGTGGATATAAAAGAGGCATTTCCTGCAGACAGCGGTTTGGATTTTGTTGTATGTTCACTGCACCAGTGCTTCTGCCTAGCTGACCACAGAAGGTATTCCTACCTGCAGGTGAAATTAGTTAGTTTTATACTAATCCACAATTCCACACTGCAAGAAAAGAAAGCAGAAGAAAAAGATGGTAGACACTGACAGTACTCAGCTTGAACATAACGCTTTTCAACGTTGCTTTCCA
Organism: Fulmarus glacialis; assembly: GCF_000690835.1. Taxonomy (NCBI): domain Eukaryota; kingdom Metazoa; phylum Chordata; class Aves; order Procellariiformes; family Procellariidae; genus Fulmarus; species Fulmarus glacialis. The sequence goes on along the minus strand of NW_009187130.1, from coordinate 19,717 downwards.
GGGAAACTGCCACAGTCAAAGCTTACTAATCACAAAGCCATTCAAAGACTTGTCGCCCTGCTTTCGCGGTGCTACAGCAATAATCAGATAATTAGATTTCCTAGCACACACATTACAAAGTTGATTGATGCTTTTCCCTGACTCCTCTCATCAATTTCCCTTGTGCTGCTGGCAAGTCTGAGCAGAATCTGGTCGTAGATAAGCAACTGTATTTCTGATCCTTTCAAAGAAAACAGATAGCTGTTGAAGCTTCTTTTTAAAATTTTGCTCTTATTAAAATAAAAAATTGTTGAAAACTAAATAATGGAAACATTTGTTTCAAACGGGCATTTAAGACTTTTTAAAAAATCTATTTTTTATATACCTTTTGATTAAGCACAGTAGCAAGGCATAGTTTTCTGGACTTACTCGACAAGTAAAACAGACCTATTGCTCCTTTCAGACTTCACCTCACACTCTTCCAACAGGAACGCACTGAGCCACACCAAAAGGTACCTGCAGCCCAGCATCATTTTTACAAACTCTGCCTCACTCCTCCTCCCTGCCCCAACTCCCCTTTACTCCCCATCAGAAAAGAAGACACTGAAGGCAAAACAGAATGAGAAGCCATGGAAAGCGGCATAAAAAGACAAGGGCTGATACTAGTCTTTCTGAGTCAGGGTCCAGTTCCAACTGTTTGGAAGACAGGGACTTTATGAACCAGTCTCTGTACTTAAAATCACTCAATAAATTTATTTTTCAGGAATGTACTTAACCTTAAGTAGATTTTTAGCATTTGCATATGCTTTGGGAAAGGAGTTTCATAGCTTACACGTCATTGAAAAAGGCCCTTCTTCTGTTTGAGCTTACCACCTTCATTGTATGTTCTGTCCGTTACAAAAAAGTACCAATTACACCCTCTTTCCATTATTTTACAGATCTTTATCAACATCTCATCTTAGTCATCTGTTTTCCAGCCTTTTCAGTCTAGTACAACTAACATGTGGTTCTCTCTCCCAACAATTCTGGACATTCACATTGCTTTTTACCAGTCCATGATGTTTCCATGGAACTAATGTTACTCCTGAGGAGTTAATGGTCAGCTCCTGGCTCATTGCTTCATATGCAACATTAGGTTTTCCCCAATCATGTGGATCACTTAAAATTCAGTGTAGCTCAACATAATCTCACATTTTAGCATCTAGTTTCTGGAACTCTTCAGCTTTTACTAGTGTAAATTATTTAGTATAATCAGCACTTCTGATTAAACTTTCACTCCTTTACCAAGCCTCTTACACAGATACTGTATTCCCAAATTCTAGCCTTTGATTTCAGTCACTAATGTATTTTCAAAATTCTACAAGACAAACTTTCCTTCCTTATGAGCCTATGTCAATATTCACGGAACTACTCAGCCCCAAGGGCTTGTCTGAGCTTAATGTTATAGCTGATTCAAGGATTAAAGCAAACTCACTAAAGACAAAATAAAGCAATTAATGGATGAGATATGTGGGTGAACTCCTGTGAGCCCCATAGAAATTAAGAATGCTGGTGGATAAGAAGTCACATTTGGCACAGTGTGCCAAGATCATTTTTCATGCAAATTAACCTGACACAGGGAAAAAAAAAAAAGATTTCTGGAGATAACAAATACTCAATTGTGAATGATGAAATAAAGTGGTCTACTATTTTTGTCATGAACCATAATAACATTTTTGCACTGTTCAAACAGGACTTCTTGTAAAATCAGTTTGACTGTAATCAGTTCTAGCATCTAAGAAACACAATCACAGATTTCAAACTCAAGTTAGATCAGATACCACACTGAATTGGTCAACTTAGGCAATTTACATGCCAGAACAAGAAAACCAAAGAACTAGGTTCACATTTTTTATAAATTTAGAAACGAAGCAAAGCACAGGAAAGCAAAAAAGCCCCTAACAGCTCTTTTGTAACACTTCCGGTCAGAATCAAAGTTATCTAACCATTTAGACTGCACAACTACAACAGTGTTTTAAACTGGCCTATGAAAAGAACCTCCCTGCAAGACATAAGAAAATAATCACAAAAATAGACGACTTTGCAAATATCATAGCGGAGTTTTCTGTGCATACTTCAATGTTATATTAAGTTCTTACCTTTAACAGGGTCTCAAAAGAATCCACAGTGCAGATTCATTCTCAGCACTGGGCAATTCTTTCAGATCTCGTAAGTGGACTACAGGTATCTAACTTAATCTAACTGTAATACTGAGAGAAAACTAAAACACTGCAGAAATTCCCTGCCCATTGATATTGGAGCTTGCAGGAAACACTGATGGAATGTGGATTTATCTTCTCTTGACTTTTAACACATCACTCAGTGCTATTAGGGAGTTCTTCCTCCTAGTTGGGAAGAACAACCTGGCACCCTCTCCTGAAGAAAAAAATTTAAAACCACTCTTAAGTTTTAAAGTATGCTAGAGGAGGAAGGCTGCTACTGCCATGCTTCTCTCCCCATTAGCTCATTCTTCTAGGAGTCTGATGAGGTTCTTTCCCTCTTCCACCTTAATTTACAGCACCTGTCCCCCAGGAGCATGCTTCACAACCAGGCAGTTGCCTGTTGTAAAATTCACCTATTGAAGTCATTGTGCTTTACATACAGAATTTTAAGAGTCAAGAAAAAAGAGCAGGGCTAAGGTCTCTGACCTGGAGAAGAGGCCATGTGCTGTAAGCGCCATATGATATTAAACAGCCTCTGAATAAACTAAACAACAGTACCTGCAGCAAGGATGAGTTCTTCCAACTGAGGATCACAACCACTAGTTGAAGGTGATGCTCTTCAATGGTTTCTTTTTGACTTCTTTCCTCTACACCAGAACAGATTCATTAAGAGGGTGAGAAAGCACCTGTCCCACAAAACAACAGGGTAAGCCAGCTTACAAAGAAAAGGGAATAAAGCTCAAGCCTCCAACACATGCAGAAGCAAAACTTCCCAAGCACAGGGAAAACTTTTTTTTTTTGGTGGGGGAGGGCAGGGAGAAGCTATGACTTGGACCAGGCAACAGACGAACAAATGTTTAAATATTACAGTTTTGCATTTAGGTGACTGGATTTCAGCTCACGTACATGCTCATGTTCTCAATCTTTTTTTATTTAGTCTAGATTTGGGTAACCAGATCTAGTTTTGTCTTCCGAACACAAACACTCTACCATCCCTAGTTCTAGCTACCACAACTGAGAGCCACAATATGTGAGAACACATATTCATGACACCATGCATGTTTTCTAATGAACAGCCTTCAAACCATACATGAAAAAAGGAAGGGTGTTAACACCCAATACAAAGGAAAGTGTAAAATAAATAGTATACTGTGACTAGTTCAAATGGACACCTGCTCGAGAAATAAAAATCTACCACTGATAAACTGCAGTAAGAATTGGGATATGAGACTCCTTGTGAACTTGCCAGAGATACATCTACTCTGCACCGTCCATCCCCATAAAGCAATCTCAAATATCTTGTAAAGTGATGAATATCCTCTTAATTCAGTTAAGTTGAAACGTCTTGAAAAGAATATGAAACATGTTAAATCAGCAATCCCAAATTTGTGGGCAGCTTAATCTGTCAAAACTGTTACTTTAGGAGAATCATTAACAGCAAAATGACTCTGCAATTGTTTCAATGCAACTCAAGAGTTCATGAACTTACATTAACCTTTAGCCATTTTATGCACAAGTCAGGCAGCAAATGTCTGCTTTGCTCAGATCAAATGTAAGGTAAATACACATTCAGATAGCTGTGAATAGCTATGGGCTTTCTTAGAATTCACATTTATAAGACTGCATGAACTTCCAGATACATGCTTGTACTGAATTCTGAAGATCTGCGCCCTTATGCATTCTTTTTTGAGCCAACATCTTCCCTGCTCAAATTCAGTGACAGAAAGTTTCAGGACATTGCTTTTTTGGGAAGAATCTGATTATTTCTAAACATAAGAATTTATTCAACTTTAAATAAACATTCTTTTACATCTTACCATTGCAATTTAAACGTTCTAAAATGAATTTTATGTGTTTAAGAAAATTAAGTTGTCCATTCCACCAGAGAAGCACATGATTAAACAAAATTGGAAGAAGCCTGCCTGAGCACTTTACCCCCTGCCCAGTAATTATGCAAGTATCAGACATTTGGAGTTGTTCAAGAAGTTATGTAGGAACCTGAAGCTTGAAGGTCAAAGACTAAAAAAGAAAAAAAAAAAAAACAGCAGATCTCTGAAAAGAAAAAAGAAAGAAAAAAAAATCACAACAAAAGCAACAATCCTAAGTCATTAACTCATACCACAAATTATCAGTGTTACATTCAAGTAGGAAATAAGAGCAGTTATAAAGAAGATGTGCAACAAAATGTACCTTTCTGAATTTTTTTTTTAAATATTACAGTTACTTGATTTTAGCAACTGAACTTCTGGTTCATAAAGCATCCTATACTCTATTACATGCAATGACACTTCTTTAGATTGTAACTGCAAGATTTGTTCAGGTGTTACACAACTCTCAATGGAAATGTGATTCATTTGAATTAGATCTGTAAGACACTGCCTTTCTCTTCTTTAAGTATTTGAAATTAAATATTTATTTCCACCTGTTAGGTAACGTTTTAAGCACTGGCTTAAGGAAACACATTACTAGTGCACAATTTCTATTCTTGCTCATTCTTCACTACTACCACTACTCATGCTTCCAGTACATGGAAAAGAATGCCCTTTCTAATTAATAATATACTACGTATGTCAATTCTATAGTGCATAACAAGGCTTGCTATCAAATAAATATTAAGTAACAGATGCTAGTGTTACTCTCTCTATGTATTAAAAGTCTCAGTCCAAACATGCACCAATGTTTGAGTTCACTTTTCCCAATTTCTGCACCTTAGAAGTCCAGATTTGCCTATTCACTCTCCACGCCAGTTTTCCCTGTCAGGAGAGTCAGGAACTTGCTCTTTAAGCTGAAGTTCTAGGGTAGCGACACGCCTTCAGGACCTAGGCCTCTAAAACGACACTCAAAGATCTAGAGAACTGTGCATCCAAGTGGAAGTAACATTTGGGCTGAGAGGTACTAGAAAAGCGTAAAACTCCACTATTAACACCAGCCTGAATTTAGTCCTCATAACAGCTGCCAGATTTGACTCTCTTGAACAGCTGAGCCCCAAATGAACACTTCTATCTGGCCAGCCATTGAACCTTTATATTAACAGCACATCGGGGGGCGGGACGACACCCACTTGCTACAATATATCTGAGGCTGACTTGACAAATATTATTCAGAATATGAAAAATGTTAATTCGTAGGTTTCCTTATTTAAAAGAAATATGAGTGTATAAGCAATAACCTCTAATTTTTTATTCTGGAAACTAATTAAAGTAATCATTGCTCAAATAATGTCAGTTTGTCAGCCTTGACAAATCCTCAAAATACTTCTAGCAAACAGAATTGAGCACTGAATTGACTTATAAATTGATTTTCATTACTTACTGTTTCTATTAAGGTGGTTTCTGTTTGGCACACCGAGTTCTACTCTGTTTGACAAGGCCACGTGTTTAGATTACACGGGACAGTTTGGATAGTCTAAAATATTTGCGGCACAGAAAACAACACTGTCTATATAAACAGCAAGCAATTGCATTTCGGTTTGTGATGTGTTCTTTTTTATACCACTTTGCCAAATATCATGCATAAATTTGCAAAGAGTTCATTTCAGTTAATTCAACACTCAACATCCTAATAACCTTTTAGCATCATACAGTGTACTGGGATCAAAGCCAAGCCTTTTATGAAAGTACAGAACACTAGAAAGGCATTTACAGCCTCAGTCTCCAATTGATGTATTCATAGCGCTTCTAGAGCAGAATCTAGACCGAAGTAGGTTTTGGGATAAAATGCTGATTTGAAGGATTTCTTATTTTTTCAAATATCTCACAAAGAAGTATTTTTTTTGACAGAATATTCATGCTGTTTTGATGAAGGAATCGGAAGTCTGAACGGTTAACGTACACGTAAAAGCTGAAGAAGGCATAAAGAAGAGAGCAAAGAATCTGCTCACTCTTCCTCCTCCCCAGATAGACAACAGCACACTTCTATTTTCTTGTCCTCCTCCCACAATATAATTTTCTTTTTCCTTGTTCTTGCCTCCCAGTGCTATATTGTTCCCGTAGTCATTACTGTGACATTTAGCCACTGAAGCAAGACCATGTCAGATGCCTTTCACTGCTGTAAAAAAAGTTCTGCTTTTAGCCAAGTTCAGGTATACTTTGTTCTCTTGAAGCAAGGGACTCGAACATGATCCTTTTTGCTGGCAACTTTCTGCCCTAGTTCTATCCAGTAAACTCCAGTGAATGTTTATGCTTAAATGGCTGTAGACAGACTCAAGAAAAAATTCACTGAAGTGATTTACAGTTAATCGTTCAGAAGAAATAAAGACTACCAATTTCAACTGGGTTCAACTGGGTTAGGCTGCAATGGAACCCTTAATGCTATCCAGCAGCTGGCATTAAATGCTTAGTTAATCAAGCTTAACTGCAACTATCAATCTATCAGTTGCTTAACTGCAACTATCATTGCTTTCCGCTTTCCATGGCACATAAGGGATTAGACTTTATTATGAATGACTTACAGATGCTAAACCCCTGGCATAAAAAACTGCGAGCCTTTAATGGCAAGGTACACTACAGAGAATATGTATTTTACTAGTTTAAAATCCTAAAGGTATTACTTCAGCTTTCCTTTTTTTCTAAATGAAGATAACAATGTTTAGGTTTATTATTTAGGTTTATTATCATTATTGTTCTTCATTTGCAAAGGAAGATCACAACAATACACTTTTAACTCTGCAGACAGTAACACAGCTGCAACTCATACCAGTTCGAAAATGTAGGCGTTATGTTTGGTAGTAAACTCATCACCAGTAGGTAGCGTGTTGGAATGAATATATAATTAGCTTGAGATAGTACCTTAGGAATATCATTGTGAGCTCATTCAGATACTTGCCACCAATTGCAGCTGCTTCCTAAAATTTAATAAAAGCATCATAAAAAAAAATATTGTTTAAAAAAAAAAAAAAATCTCTGGACTAGGAATTCTCCAGAACAACCTAGAGAAATAAACCATTTTAATTCCTTGAAATACTGGCATGCATCCATCTGCTGTACCTTACTGTACCTGACACGTCATGAATTACATTACCAAACTGTGGTATTTGTCTCAAACAGTGTCAGAATACTCACTAAAAACAAGAAGAAGAAATAATCATTCTCTGGCTGGACAACTTCCAGGGCCCAGTACTTTCTCTTACCATTGCACCAGAGCCACCTTGTAATGGAAACAGATCTTGTATTAACAAGCTCTAAGCTCACTCAAGAGTAGTCTCTTTATACAAAATTCTTCACAAAATTACAAAAATGCTATGCATTCTAAGGCATGCACTTATAACTGTAATTTTAAGATGTCTTGGTAGAAGCCAGCTGAAATTAGTGGTATGATCACATTATCGATTAAATGATTTTGCAATAACACACTTAATTAAGAACGAACCAGAAAATACCTATGAGAAAAAGGGAACAGTGTTAACACCCCAACTTGCATTAATGTTCTCCAGAAGTGCAGAGATGCTGTAGCAACACTCTGACATATCTGCCAGGATCAAGTACTTGATTAAACTTTATTTCTGTTAAACCAGCTGTATCTTCACATCCCTTATTTTAAAATAAATATTTCCCCTTGTTAATCTCTAAAGTAGTCTCCAATAAGGTATTTAATACTTGAAAATTGTCAAAGCACAGTTATTCTCTTAAATACGATCCTCTGAATGGGACTTTGCCCACTTCTGATTTATGACCATTAACTATACCTCAGTTTCAACATAATCTGATAGAAAGACAAATCAGCATTTTCTTAATACAATTTCTTCAGACACAAGAAGTGCCAAAACTTGTGTTGAGAAATCTGCAAATGAATGTATATGCCCTTTGTTCAAAAAGTTTTGTTGACCATTGTCCTTTGTGCTCCAAGGTAAAGAAGACATTCTTTAAAACAGTGCTGTATAGCAATGCAGTAATCTTGGTATAAATACTAGACTAGACTTTGGCCACAACCTCATTTTACTACGCTGTTGTAACGATGGAAAAGAACAAACAACACCAAGAGGCAATGTTTCTCTACAAATGTTGCTAAAATAATGTGTCAGTTTAAAAGTTCAAACAAAAGCCAACAAAAATTCAATACAGCTCTCAAAGGGCTGTTCAGGTGCACGCTGGCTACAGAACCATCTCTACTTCAGAACTGAGAAAATGGTTGGCAAGGAGTCCACAGGAAAGGACAAGAAATCTCTGCAGCTGGAAATTACAGTACTTATAGAAGTTGTTCTTTGGATCATTTGCTGTGGTGAAAGACACTTGCATGCAAAGGCCCAGCCCTTAAGTCTTCTTCAGAGGCTTCCCATGGTGTGTCTGCGTGCTGGATACATGGCCGAATTTTTCTCTGTACAATATGGAAACTCAGTTAAGCTCTGTTGTGGTTTAACCTGGCAGGCAGCTGAACACCACACAGCCGTTCGCTCACTCCCCCCCAGTGGGATAGGGGAGAGAATAAAAAAAAAAAAGGTAAAACTCATGGGTTGAGATAAAGACAATTTAATAGGACAGAAAAGAAAGGGAAAATAATAGTAATGATAAAAGAATATACAAAACAAGTGATGCACAATCTAATTGCTCACCACCCGCTGACGAATAACCAGCCAGTTCCCAAGCAGCAGACCCCCAGCCAGCTTTTCCCCTAGTTTATATACCGAGCATGACATCATATGGTATGGAATATCCCTTTGGTCAGTTGGGGTCAGCTGTCCCAGCCGTGTCTCCTCCCAGCTTCTTGTGCACCCCCAGCCCACTCGCTGGTGTGGTGGAGTCAGAGGCAGAAAAGGCCTTGACTGTGTGTAAGCCCTGCTCAGCAG
>NW_009187130.1:0-10738 GCF_000690835.1 Fulmarus glacialis | reverse complement strand
AGGAACTAAAACATCCCTGTGTTATCAACACTGTTTCCAGCAGAAACGTAGCCCCGTAGTAGCTACTGTGAAGAAAATTAACTCTATCCCAGCCAAAACCAGGACAAGCTCTCACAAAGCAATGTATAACCCAGTAAGTTCTTGTCCCTGAACAGTTACATCTTCTGAGCGTCTCTGTTCACAGCTTCAAAAAAGATTATTTTTTCATTTAGTTTTCAAACAATGTTCTCACCACTTGTACCACAATAGTGGGAGGTAGGAATTTGTGAGAGACAGAATATGTAATCAGTCCTATGAAAACCTCATGAAAGACAGAGCACCTTAGAGATTTTTTTTTTCTTTTTTGGGGGGGGTGTCAGGTGTGACGTTGCAGTGTTACAAATCTGACTCAGGTTAATGAAATTACATACACTGGGCAAACATGCTATACTTTGGATTTCTGTGTGGAAGAAAAGTGTTACATTCTCTTCATTATTACTGTATTGGGAGAAAATAGAAATCAACTGCCTGATTCATATCCCTGCTTAGAACCTACCCCTAGCAAAAATGATGTGGATTAGCGGCAGAGAAAGTTTTCTTGGGAAATTCCATAGTCCCACAGCCCTTTGACAGAAGAACTATTACAGGTCTCTTCCAACAGTTCAATAGAACTCCTTGTGAAGACTCTTCATTATGAAATGGGCAAGGTACTGTTAAAGAATTTGTGCTCCCAACCTTCCAGTTTTTGGAAAGCATACTGCAATGTTCTGAAAATGAAAGGCACTGTACAAAGAAAACTCATGCTACTTCTCAAGCACAGCTAAATGCTGACTTATGTTGAAAAATAAAACAAAAACAAAGAAGAGAGTTACAAAAAAAGCACAGCAAACCAAGCTAGAATGGAGTGTTCACACTGATATTAGCTGTAGTCACAACTTATTGTCATTTGGCCTTCTCTATTGTGAGGCACCTTCAATCTCAATCGCAGCTAACATTTCTAACAGAAAAGCTACAAAACATATACAAACAGAAATTTGAAGTAGCAAGTTGCAGAGGAAACATAATTCCTATCCAGAAACACAATTTCCATTCCTTCTGCCCTGTAATAATCAGAATTCCAGTCGTGGAAAAGACTGTTTTTCTTAATGGCATTAACTTAAATGAAAACTAATGGATCAAGTTTTATTTCAAAGTTCTGCTTCAAGTGCCTGCAGGCTACATGCTGCCTCAGACTATATGCATCTACATCAAGTAAAAGGGAAGTGACCTTCTGTCCTGGTTTCGGCTGGGATAGGGTTAAATTTCTTGCTAGTGCTGTGTTTTGGATTTAGTATGAGGAGAATGTTGATAACACACTGATGTTTTCAGTTGTTGCTAAGTGCCCTCCTAGTCCAAGGACAGCTCCCATGCCTGCTGACTGAGCTAGGTACACAAGATGGGAGGGAACATAATCAGGACAGCCAGCCCAGCTGGCTAATGGGGTATTCCATACCATGTGACGTCATGCTCAGTATATGAATGGTAGGCGTGATCCAGGAAGTACCGATCGCTACCTGGTTATCGGTCAGCGCGGCTGGTGAGCAATTGCATTGTGCATCACTTATTTTGTATATTTTATCATTATCATTATTATTCTCCCTTTTCTGTTTTATTAAACTGTCTTTATGTCAACTCACGAGTTTTTCTCACTCTTACCCTTCCGATTCTCTCCCTGTCCCACTGCGGGGCGGGGGGGAGTGAGTGAGCGGCTGCGTGGTATTTGGCTGCCTGCCAGGTTAAACCACGACACCTTCTCATACAGGTGCTCTGTATGAGCACAGACTCTAAAAGTGAAAGGATCTAAGCTTTAGAATTAAATTCCTATCCAACTTTTCTGTTGTTGGTGATAACTGCAAAAAAAAAAAAAAAAAAAGGTTGCACCCAGAGAGTAGGCAGAGCTCGGGATGTATTCAGTTCGAAGCATATTCAAATATCACCATGCAGATTATTAAAGCACATTAAACCACAAAACATGGGTATGTAACTGAAATACATGTGTTTACAAGGTCCCACAATACTTAATTTATCTAGATGAAAATACTGAAAATACTTACCAAGACTCTTCAAGTCATTTTCAAAGAGTGGCAGATTTTAGTTTGCAATAAATATTAATAAACTTAAACTGAAAAAATAAGACTGTTCTCTTTAGTAAAAAGTGACTTTGCATCTCCTGTGGAATACTAAGAGTCTGTAGAGCCAAACAGAAAGAAGCAAACTAGCTGACAACTACCTTCCAGTATTTTATTGCATTCTTACTCTAAGTGGTAAAGACAAAAAGAAAGATGCAAATGCTGTATCACATGCAGCTATGCAGGCATTATCATCAATGAATCAAAGAAGACTCATGCTGAATTATACAATGTCCTTCCAACACAGGACTGAAAAGATGCCAAATGTACTGATACAGTGTTAATGTGGAGAAACTACAACTTTACAGCTGGAAGCAGGGGGAAGGGAAGGCAGTCATTCCCTCTGCACTTCTAAAAGAAAAGTCACCAGTTCTCAGCAGCAGAAGCTGAACAGGAATGGCAGAAGTGGCACCTGAGTTTTACAGCACTCTTGGTCTGATCAGTCATTGCTCATGTAGACAGCCAAGTGCTTCAGCCTTTTTGCTAAAAACATTCATAATCACTGCGGATTTACTCTTCAATTTCAAATATGTTATTGAAGCAATTCTAGGAAAAGTGACAACTTGGGAACTATAGGACTATGCTAAAATGTTCAAGGTTCTGATATTGCAGAAATCTCACAATAGAAACGAAAGTCTGTATTTTCACATAAACACTGTAGAAATTCACACCTAAAGAATGGCATAGCCTAGCAATTTGTGAAGGCATGTTATTTAAGCGAAACAGTTTTGGATTATATTTCTCTTGCTGATCAAGAAGTGTCTATAGACTGAAAATTCAGCCTGCAAAAGATAGAAAAGGCATGCAAGGAATTAGGAAGCAGGTATGCAAGAAAGATGATAGAAAGAATGAGTGGAGAAGAGTGGCTTTAAGCAATATAGGCCTTTGGTTGGAAAAATAAATACACCTAAAGTAAAACTTCAGCCTGTGGTTTCCCAGGCCAGACATCTGACAGCTCCAGCATGACAAGAACAAGGGCTTGTACATAAGAAGGAACAGAGGTCTCCAGAAAATACAGGAGTGGAGGATCCACTTTTCATAACTAGGGAATTCATAAAAGAACGCACTTCCTATGAATACGTATTTTAAAATACATATTCATTAAAAAAAATCAAGAAAACCCAAAAAAACCCATAAAACATATCCCTGAAGTGGGATATCAGTCTAGCTGAATGACAATTAAACTATTGTTCTGTAGCCCAATAACAAGTACTCAATTCAGAGCTCATTAAAATAAAAAGAAATTGGATGCTCTCAGCCAGAGGAGGTTGTATATAAATTTTATCTATCTACCCACTCCTGCCAGATCCCCCCAAACAAAACAATAGTGTTTTCTGTCAGCATCCCCCCCACTCCAAATATGCTTATGTCCCAAAATTAAGCACAGCTTATTCCCTGTTTTATAGGATACAGAACACCCAAGACAAACAGAATCACTTTATTATTCTTATCATTATTGCTGTACTGTACAGTCAAGAACAGAAGTTTCAAAAGATTGCTTAGTCCATCTTCCTGTCCCGAGGCAAGATTCAAAAATAGGCATCTGTGTAAACTATCCTTATCCCACAACAATTCCACTATATCCCCCCCAGTCAGAAAATAATTCTGTCATTTACACATGGTAAATGCAATCTTCCTTCTTGACAATTAAGTTTTTTTCCCCCCTATCCTTGCAAGACTCTCTTATTGATCACTAGCCTCCTAACGATCAAAATAATTACATCAAAAAATCTAAAATAAATTCACACTGTGGACTGTTAAATCCATCTCCAGGCTTCCTCTTCTAGAATAAACAAACCTAATTCATTTACAAATTGCTCATAGTGGGTAGAGGCAAACATACTTATTTTGGTTTCCCTTTTCCAAACTCATTTCAATTCGCCAATAATACTTTCCATGTGACATAGGATTTCAGTATAGATCTTGCCGATGCTAGTGAGAGAGAAATCATTACTCTCACATGAACTCAGGTTGTTCAAAAAAAGTCACTGCTGGAAGTGTTACCTGTAACTATTCATTCCATGTGATTTTTTGTAATGCAGTTATTCTCCAGTTTGCATTTGATCATTTAATTTTACATTCTAAATGCAGTATTTTATAACGTAACCTTTCTCTATTTTATTTCATTTTACTGATTTCAGATTACAGTTACAATTCACAATTTGGCTTCCTAATCTTGCCCTTAAAAGTGCTTGCATAAAACATGGAGATAGCATACGTATTCATATATGTATACACCAGCAAGAATTAAGTAGTCAGGAAGCTGATACATTGTCTGCATGTCTTCCACACACATATTATCTCTTGCCCTCATTCTTTACTTATATTAATGACATAAGAATTATTTCATGCTCTACATCCAGGTCCCACAGGTTGTACTTACTGACCTGGTACAACAACATAACTTATCTATTTATGTCATGAAAATATAGGGAAAATCAGGCATTTCTAGGATTTTTTTTTTATGCTAAGGAAGATTATGCCCAATGTAAAAAAAAAAAAATTTTTGGGGGGGGAGGGGAATCTAATTATTACAGTTTAGTGTAAAAAAAGTGATGTTTTCATGAAAAACAGTAGCTTATGCACTAATGACATTTTAAATGAAAACAACTATGTGTTAAATTGCTACAGCAAGAACATGATTAAAAATGGACACTGTGTTCTAAGTGTTAGAATGTGAAGTATGCACAGAATTTCCCTCTCCTTTTTTTGGATGCAATCTTTCAAATAAACACATTTTCCCAAGGTTATCTACTGACAACTATAAAAAAGCTAGTAGAACATTTGCATGTATGTTTTTCCTTGTTCTCTCCTTCACTACTTCATTGTTAAAATAATGTCAAGGTTTACTGCTGCTATAGGCTCCCAATTCTTCAGACTTTTGAGACAAAATACATCAGAAAAGTCTGACTCTGGATACTTGTGCACTTATATAGCTGAACGCACCACTTGCCAATCTCTAGGATGAAACTATAAAGTATTCCTACATTTTATTCTCCAGTCTTAGCCAAAATTCAGTGCTAAGCAAGTTGGTTCAGTTACCAAGCAAAAATAATTTTTCAGGCAGGTGCTCCTCTGTAATTAAGCTGGACCGGATTTTACAAACTCTTGTTTCCCTTTATTCTGCAGCAGCCAAACAGCATTCACTCATAGTTAAAAGCCCACCTGACCTAGTGAATTTATGACAGTCTTTTTAAGCAAGCCACATTCCTGTTACTTCTTCAGTCTGTATCCTTAGCATACTCTCTCTTTCTAGGGCAACAGCAACCATTTCCAAGAAAAGTTAACCTTTACTTTAACTGTAAAAAAAAGTAAGCATTCTTTCCACAAAACAAACAAGAAAGCCAGGAGACTTTTTCAGACAGTAGGAAATCTGGTTCATAGAGAACATCCTAGTGGTGGAAATACAGTATGTGATGATTTTAGCCCTCTGCTCATCTCTGCTGTTTGTAAAAACAAATTACCACATAGTGGGAGAAGCATGTTGGATGCTTCCTGGAGAAACAGTTAACATGCTACTTTTTTTTGTGTTACCTGTTTTTTAACTAAGTAGGCCTTTTGATCTAGCTATCTGAAGTACCTTCTGCAGTCTGACACCACCTGACTGTAAATTAGAACTAGCAGCAGCTATTTCAACTGGTTGCCGAGACCAGTAGTGATAGTTCTGTCACAAATTGTAGGCAAAAAGCTGCACAGGGGTGGAGAAGACTGTCTGGAACTTACACAACTTTAAAGTTCTGGAGATGTAATAAAGTGAACAGTCCTTAAGAAAAAACAACCGAGGATACCTCACACTTGCTCCAAAGCAGCATCTTCGGCTCCAGTAACATTTTCTTCCACCAGCATGTTTCTTCCTGTTTCACTCTGAAGTCAGAAGGTCCATCCCTCCCAAGGCTTATGCAAAGCTGAAGCAACAGCCTGTCATGTCCTAAGGGAAAGAATACACAGTTTAGTGTACTTCCCAGGGCAATGCATTTTTAATTCAGTTTTTATATTCTCTTGCAGGTAATAGTAGATCCATTCATATAATAGAAACGTTTTTGACCAGAGACTGCCTGGTATTGCAGTCTGGTGTAGCTCCCTTAGTTTCAGTGGAATTTTGCTGATTTACTGTCCAACCACCAGAGTCATGGTTCTGTAAACTCTTACTACCGATCTCAGAGTTCTCCAGAGTAAGGAAGGATACCTTCACAAAGCTCCACAACAACACGATACCAAAATGGTTGTTTCTCCCTGGCGAACTTTGTGCTTTCTTTCAGCGTCACACCACAGGGACACATGACAATGAAAAAACCAGCTAGTAACTTGAATTGGGAAGTAGGAACTGTCTGCATGTGTTTACCATTACCTGAGCCCGAGCAATACAGACAGCAGCTGCTACCTCTTCCTCACAAGGGCTGACTCTTGGTCATACCTCTTAATATAAAGCAAAAATAATTACCCAATGCAGACAGTTCCCTATCCCAGAAGGATCCGACTTCCACTGGGTTACTATAACACTGCTATCCACTGCCATTGCAGTCATCTGACTTAAGATCCAGGAACTGGAACTAGAGATGCTAAGGTCCAGGTAGTTATAATCCACACAATTGCACAGTATCATTTACTAAGGTTTGGGGTGATTTGTTGGGTTTTTTTAAACATATATAGCAAGAAAACCGAATTGGAGTGCTGGGGAATTATATTATTTGCATTTATTTATCCAAAGAATTTGCAAAGGTACAGATCATAGATACAACTTTCAGATTCCAGCTTACCTACCACACTGGAGAAAGATTACACGTGTTCCAAATAGCAGTTAATCTGGCGCAAAGTGACTAATGATTTTACAGTTGCTGGACATCAATGAAATTGAAAGCACACAACGTGATTTTCTTGACAATTACTGGTATGCTTCTCTGATCCATTTGCATACATATGTCCTAGTAATTGCAATTTCAGTGCCAGTGCATTACCTTAATTTCATACTATGTGCACTTTAAATATTTAGTTTTCTGTGCTTACTTAAAATTACACAATTAATAAGTAGGAATGCAGTATGAAAGTTATTTTAATATTAGAGTAAATTTACTTTTGGATCCTGATTTAACCTATTGGATTTTTCCTCTTGTGAAAGTCAGAGTCTTCCTTCTTCAAATACTCACTTTTCTTCCAATATATCCCAACCAAAAAAAAAGTAACAGAGAACAAACAAAATAAAACAGCCCAGTGGAATGAAGAAAAGATAACAGAAATTATCTACAGTCCCCAAAGCTGTGCCAGACATTTATGTGCATTTCTTTCTTTCCTCTCCTCCACTCAATAACTGCTTCAACTCTATACCAAAATCTCTGCTTTGGATCTCAAGATTGCAATCAAATCTTCTGAGGCATTTCAACTGTAGAACTCACCTGCTTGAAGACAACACAACTGATGTTCCAATATTAACATTCTTCATAGTTCAGAGAAAGAAACTATGGAGCACTTCCCTTCAACTTTCTGAAGACCACCACTCCAGACTCTCACCTGTTATGCGTTGAATCCACCCTACTTCAGTAAGGACTGAACATTTGTCTCTAATTAGTTAAAAAGTCGCCAGAGCAAAAAGCACCTTTTGGCACACATTCAGCAGCGGAAGCCGCTGACTGGAAGAACTGATGACAGTTCCAAGTTCATCCATACTTACTGCGTATCTGTTTTCACTTATAGCTGTTCCATGTCATTCGCTAAGTTTTTAGAAATCCATACATTTCTAAAAAATCCATACATTTCTAGTAAAATAGAAGAGTAATAATAAGCAGGGGTTGTACTACAGCATTTTTCTCCCCTCTTTCATAAATTACATATGGAAAAAACATTCAGAGAAAAAGCTCTACCGAATAGTAATTTGTTCTTGGTAAGGAGCATTAACATCATCCAGACTTAATTTGGTCATGCCTCCACATCACTGGTAAGGAAAAAACCCTTGCTTTTTAGAACCACTGGAGTTAATGGGCCCGTTTTTCTTCTGGCAGTTGAAATAGAATTCAAGGTCTAATACAATTTTATTCAGGTCTTATTTTCCTTAGCAATCTAGCATATAAATCATCTGAGTTAGTTAAACACAGAAGCGTTCTCAACTTTATTTAAGAGAAGTATGTGGAAAGAAAACCTCTATCAGAGACAAGTTCAGTGCTTAGGTTTGCAAGTATTAACTCCCACAGAAGTCAGTAGCAACCAGCCCCCTGATAAAAGCCTCTCACAGCGTTTCACACAAATGCAAATTAGTAAGCGCAGAAGAATTTTCAAAACCAGCAGACCAAGACGGACGCAATTTCCCTTCTCTTCTACCAGTAGCAAATCTAGTAGCAGGACTGAAAAGGAGACATCTTCTTGGAACATACTAGAATGCATCTAACCTACTGCTGAGGAACAGACGAACTGCTGATACAGTGAAGGAGGATGCACCTTGGAAACCAGAAAGCAAAAGCTCAAAACAAAGAGAAGAACTGGCATTTCAGTATGGGTACAACTCCTAAAGAAGGTCAAACTGGAGACCTTAACATAAAAATTCTCATTTTGTGTCTTGACATAGAGAAAATCTAAGATCCACTTCAATCTTTTGAGTACCTATCTACTAAAAAGGAGCTGTTTAACATATAGCTGCGATAAATTGTATTTTGTAATATGGTAACAAGTAATAGTTGATGAACAGTAATTCAGTTAAACAAGAGACTTAAACAGCATAAATGATGTATCTGTGTTTTTAACAAGGCCTCTGGGAAGTTTTAAGTCAAAACTATTATTATCATTATTGTATATCCATTATCTGTAACCAAAGCTTTCACTGCTAGCGTATGGCCAATTATAAACATGAAATCAGTCAGAGAAATTAAAAAAAAGAAAGAAGAAATATGAAAAAAGCTGATGGATTTCAGCACTTACTTACCAAGCTGTTAAGTACATGTTTTAAGTACATCTTTTATACATTTACTGCCTTCATTTTGGATGCTTTTTTCATCACTTACTCTTCTGCTAGGTACACCACAAAAATAAGTGCAGTTTCCCATTAGCTGGATTATATTATGTCTTTATAGAGAAGAGTATCTTGTGTGCAGTGTCCTGGTTGGCTCACTTATAATATTACGGCATAAGTCATCAGGATCAATTAAGTACAAGGATCTATCCGACTACAAGACAGCGATAGACTTAGCAGAGGGAGTCCAGGGAAGGGTCACAAAGACGATTAAAGGACAGGAGCCCCTCTCATACAAGGAGAGGCCGAGAGAGCTTGGACTGTTCAATCTCAAGAAGAGAAGGCTCAGGGGGGATCTTATCAATGTGTATAAATACCTGATGGGAAGGACTGAAGGCGACGGAGCCAGGCTCTTCTCAGGGGTGCGCAGTGACAGGATAAGAGGCAATGGGCACAACCTGAACAACAAAGAAGAAATTCCATCTGAAAGTAAGAAAACACCTTTGGATGATATTCAAAACCTGACTGGACACAGCCCTGGGCAACCTGCTGTAGCTGCTTTGAGCAGCGGGGTTGAAGTAGATGGTCTCCAGAGGTGCCTTCTAACCTCAACTATTCTGTGAAGAGGTTTACACTTCTTTGTAGTTAGGTGTTATGTCACATTCTGTCTCTCTGTATCTATATACACCTCAAAAAAAAACCATCAAAACCAACCAAATCAAAGAAAGCAGCTGATTCTTAACCAATGCTCAGATCAGCCTAGCTGTATTAGAAAACAGCACAGGAAGATAGCACTGACTTTTCTGTATTTGTTCCTCATTGGAACTTGCACCTGTGGGGAGCTAAAATTAAGTATTTTGGTTCTTTTAAGAACACTTCTTTGATTTTACCTCATCAATAAACTCTTGATAATGGTTTCCTTTGGTTCCCATTTCCTTTTAAGACTATGTGCTTAGCTATAGCTACATAAGACTGCTTGCGTAAGAATATTCTGAACTGACAAAGTTGAACATGGAAATAGGGTGTAGAGTCAGGCATTAAAAATGAGCAACAATTAATCAGTGCAGAGTTGCATACAGCTTATGTAACTTTGGCTACAGCCTCTGTAGTTACCTTTAGCCAGGTTCACTCTGCACAAATCATGGAACGTAGCGAACCCACTCCGAAACAGGCGGCATCTGGTAATATGACATCCTCCTCATGCTACTCAGGCTTGAAGGCTCTGATAAATCACATGTATTATGACCACCTCACCTCTGAACAAAGATGAAAAAAAAAACCCCTGCATCTGCTACAGGACTTGTAATTTTACATTGAAATTTTATTTTAAGCATAAAGAACAGATAGGAGAAAAACAAGTTATTTATTATCATGTAATTTTATGGCTTAATAATTCAAGTTCTGCCCTTTTTAAAAACCAAATGTCTCTCAACAGACACAAATCTCGGCATCTGCAGAGCCCAAAGACAGGGACAGGGAAACGCGCTGGTTTCCCGCCCGCGGCGCCCTGCCCCACAGCCGCGGGAAAGGAGGCCCAGGCTGGTCCCTCGCTCACCCTGTCGGTGCGCAGGTCCAGTTCTGCTCCAGACCGCGGCGGAGAACCCCGTCCCGCTTGACCGAGCCCAGCACCCTCCGCGTAAACCCGCGTACAGTGCGC